>NC_138759.1:12188652-12460088 GCF_965113315.1 Podarcis vaucheri | reverse complement strand
CCTTCCCTCTCCAAAGCAGCAGAAAACAGCGACTTTGATCCATGCCATTTACACAAACAGGTGTGTGTGTGTGTTACAACTCAGCTCTCACCTTTTAGGCCATGGACACCTCCCCCCCCCCCCGCGTTCCCCTTTTGCCATTAACCCTTCCGTCCCCATGCCCCGCTGAAAAGCCTCATTGGGAACAAATAACCCAGAAGTCAAAGGACTGCAACTTCCCTGCTGGGCTAGGAAACCTTTCACAAAGCCAGCCACCCCCAGCCCCCGCCCCACCTCCCACTCCTTTTCAGAAGCCCAGCCTGACACCCCAGCCTCGCCAGCCGGCACACCGCTCTGGCTATTCATGGCCAGCACGCAGCTGCAGCCCCCTCCCTCAGCTGAGAGCGCGGCAGCTGCTAAATGGAAGCCAGCTGCCCAGCTGCTCACCCAGGCCTCCGCGACAGCGACGGCAGCTTCTCTCGCTGCTGCTGCTGCTGCAGTTCTTCTTCCTCACCACCTTAACCATATCTGTGCTTTCATTGTGTGTGGTTTTTAATACCTATATATACTATTTGCTTTTCCCAGCGTCCGTACCTTCGTGCTTTTCTGGGGCCACCAATACCAAGGCTGGTCTTCGCTGCCTAGAGATTAGGGCTGAGAGGGGATGGGAATCTGTCAATTCTGGTTGCACCACCCTCCAACCCCCCCCCCAAATCTTCATTTCATTTCCACAGCAGTTTGTGATTTTTTAAAAGTAAATCCTCTGGAAGATCTGTCATGTTTCAGTACATCTTTCTCCCAACAAACACTTCTTTTTTCCTGTTACAGATACGTAGCTGTGTTGGTCTGTCATAGTCAAAATAAAAAAATTCCTTCCTGTAGCACCTTAAAGACCAACTAAGTTAGTTCTTGGTATAAGCTTTCGTGTGCATGCACACTTATTCAGATACCTCTTTTTTCCTTCTTCAGATACTTCTTCAGATACCTCTTTTTTTCTTTTTTCCTGGTATGCAGCTTGAACAATGTTCACTTTTTTGTGTTTTGCAAGGTGCTCTGTTACGTTCACAGACGTAGGCGTTTTCTTGCATGCTCTTCTGTAATCTGTGAATGCTTGGAGAAACCTATTGTGGAATTCAGAGAAGCGTGAGTTTCGAACGGTGGCTATTTAGCAGTTGGCGTATTGATTTTTTTAAAAAAATATTGAAAGTCATAAATAATGTACATAATATACACACTCTTAATTCGACAGAAATGAAAACATCCATGTACTAATACTCTTCTTTGGATTCACAAAAGTTAAACTTAGTTTAAATTTATACAATCTCTTTTTCCCTATCTTTTTACTAACATAAAATAGACTTCCTATCATTTTCCGATGTAAACTTTCTTTCTAGTACTTAACATTATCACCTTACTCTTTCTGTATTTTCTAATACCTTCTTACAACAGTTTGTACTCATTACCTTGTTTCTTAACAATTACTTTAAACAAGGGTCATTCCAATGCTGCCATAGATATTATACCACTATTATATTTCTGTAAGTACCTCTTATACACATCCCATTTTTGAATAAATGATTGTCTTGTATGATTGTCTTGGCATATTGATTCAAGAAGTGCAAGCAAGTTACTTTCTCATAGACTTGGTGGACCAAAACAAATTTCTGTCTCATCCCTGTGAGTGACATTTCACCTTTCCCCATCCTGAAGCAAAAGGAAGAGTGTCGTGAGGGGAGGGAGGGACATACCTTCCATATTTAAAAATGGGGGTAGGGGATATGAAAGACTTAACCATTATCCCACAATTTTTAGCTCACTTTTTGAAGAAATCCTCCACAAAGCGGCATGCACTATGTTTTAAAAAGAAAGATCCAGTTATTTTTGTTTTCAAAATGTTTCATACCCCTATCTGTGTACTAAGCTTGTCCAGAGTGCCTGATATACAAAACAAGTCCTAGAATCATAGAATCATAGAGTTGGAAGAGACCACAAGGGCCATCGAGTCCAACCCCCTGCCAAGCAGGAAACACCATCAGAGCACTCCTGACATATGGTTGTCAAGCCTCTGCTTAAAGACCTCCAAAGTAGGAGACTCCACCACACTCCTTGGCAGCAAATTCCACTGTTGAACAGCTCTTACTGTCAGGAAGTTCTTCCTAATGTTTAGGTGGAATCTTCTTTCTTGTAGTTTGGATCCATTGCTCCGTGTCCGCTTCTCTGGAGCAGCAGAAAACAACCTTTCTCCCTCCTCTATGTGACATCCTTTTATATATTTGAACATGGCTATCATATCACCCCTTAACCTCCTCTCCTCCAGGCTAAACATGCCCAGCTCCCTTAGCCGTTCCTAATAAGGCATTGTTTCCAGGCCTTTGACCATTTTGGTTGCCCTCCTCTGGACACGTTCCAGTTTGTCAGTGTCCTTCTTGAACTGTGGTGCCCAGAACTGGACACAGTACTCCAGGTGAGGTCTGACCAGAGCAGAATACAGTGGCACTATTACTTCCCTTGATCTAGATGCTATACTCCTATTGATGCAGCCCAGAATTGCATTAAGGAATTGCAATGAAGTATTAAGGTTTGTTTTTGGTTTTTTTTAAAAAAACAGAACTTAGGATGTATTTTCTCTCTGTTGACAGCCACTGTGGATACCTTTTTCAAACAGAAGCATAGCATCTCAGCCACAGACAAAGCCAGGTTGATTTAGTCATAGTTTATTTTCATACTGCAATTTTCACTGATTTGGTTTTTTTGCAAATTTTTGATTCATACAATAAACATTTCTAAATGTGAGCCTGTAGTATAAAATAGGCAAATCTGTGCTCCTTTTGGTGGGTGGTGATTTCTCCTTTTCTGCCAATGTGTGAGGGGGCCACCCTAAACCGCCATCTTGTCAGGGCTGGGTTTCAATGTGTTGGGCCGCCACTGGTTCATTGCTTCCTGCAGGCATCCTGCAGCAACGATGGAATCTGATTTCTAAGTAAGTTTGTGGCTGACAGTAAGCTTTCCCACAATATTATTTATTGATTTTAGAATGTATTAGCAGCCTTTCCAGAGAACATTTGCTCAAGGCAACTTGCATTAAAGCATTTTATAAAAAGAAGGTTGACATAGTAAAATCAAAGCGAGGCAAACTGAAAACAATATGTGTGCAGAATGGTAATAAATTGGAATGCCTTCTAACCCGAAGAAGCTTTGCTTGTCATCTGAAGTCTCAGACCTGGTCTTTACCATGCAGGGGGATGAGGTGGTAGACGGAGGCAATGGAATTTGTAGATGGCATCATTTCAGACTACAGGTGGGGTATTGTTTTTGAATTCTCCTCCAGGTAACAAACGCCTTGTAATTATAAATAAATAACACATTGTAATTCAAGGCCAGCCCTCTCACTGCTGTTCTGTTCAAAAATACCTGATCAGTAGTCTGACATAGGGATGAGGGCAAAGTTCGATTCAGTTGACACTTTTAACACAGGCCTATCTAATTCAGATTTTCTGAAACAATTCCTGAACTGAAACACACTCCTACAAGTTTTGCAGTGCGGTCTTCCAGCTAAAATATGGATGTGGACAACAGTGCACAGATTAGGGGCAGGGAAGTGGATAAAAACGCACAGGTATACCAAAACAGATTGAGATTGAATCCTGACAAGACAAAAGTACTGTTTTGGGGTGAAGGGGTGGGCGGGTGTGGAGGACTCCCTGGTCCTGAATGAGGTAACTGTGCCCCTAAAGCACTAGCGGAGGAAGAGGAGTGGGGGGGGAGCGTACCGCCCCTGGCAACGCGATCCCAGTGGGGTGCCATTGTGGCTGCCTCCCCACTTGGCACCACACCCCCAGGACGTGTGCCAGCCCCGCCCCACCTGCTCTCCGCCCCCCTCAGTGCTAGAGTATGAAGCTCCGCCACTGCCCTGAAGGACCAGGTGTGCAGCCTGGGAGTCATTTTGGACTCACAGCTGTCCATGGAGGCGCAGGTCAATTCTGTGTCCAGGGCAGCTGTTTATTTATTTATTTTATAAAAATGATATTTATTACTTTTTGAACAGTTTCAACACAACACTACAAAAAGGGGGGGGGGAAAGAACAATACAAAAACAATACAAAAACACTACATACAAAACAAAAACAAACAAAAACAATTTAAAAACACCTCAAACATTTTCAATATCTTATCTTTCATTCGCTTATTTCCAACGACCTCCTCACACCTCCCTTTTTGTATTCCACTTCTATTAATTGTTTCAGCAATTCCTTTCCCTCTTCCTCTGTTTTCTATCCTATAATTATCTTAACACATTCTTGCCTTATTTTTTCCTTTAATTTTCTATTAATCTATTTATACTTAATTCCTTATAACATTTCTACTAAAGCCATATAACTTCATCCCAACATTCTTCTAACATTCATTAATTTTACAATATTTCTATAAATAGTCTTTAAACTTTTTCCAGTCTTCTTCCCCCGACTCCCTGGTCTCGGGTCTTGCCAGTCATTTCCACCAATTCCATATAGTCCATCAACTTCATCTGCCATTATCCAACACTTCAGTGCTTTCAAGAAACAACCATTCTCTCAGCCAGCAAAAAGCAGATGGTTCACAACAAAATTTAGGGGTCTGACAGGGCAAGTCCACCTCCTTCTTTGGCATCCGTCAATATCTTAAATTTTACTCGAGGCTTCCTGCCCTGCCAAACAAATCTAGAGACGTCCCTCTGCCACCTCCTGAAACAATCCATCCCATCCAAAGCTTGCAATGTTTGAAACAAAAGCAACATCCCCGACAACACAGCAACCCTCATCCCCACCACAGCAACTCGGCCCAACAATAACAATTTCAGATTTGTCCATATTTCCAAATCCCCCTTCTCTTCAATCCAACGTCCTTCACAGTTATCCTTGAATAAATTCACATTTCTGGCGGTCATACCAACCCCCAAATACCTCTCTTTCTCAACCAATGTTAGTCCTGTCTCCTCCTGAGACTCTGTCAAGCTTTCCTTTTCCTCAGGTAGGGCTCTGACCCTCAAATTCATCTATTTCTCTTTAAGTTCAATCATAACCAATGTCAGCTTATGTTCATCAAGTTGTCCTTGTATGGATGGGACTCTCTCTCTCTCCAGTTGTATTGCTTTACATTCAGCAGCAAGGGTTTTCTCCTTGACTTCATCCGCAGTTTGCCGTATCAAAGTAGATTCCTGTATCAATTTCTGGATGGTTTCTGTATTGGTATTCACCTTTTGTCCCAGATTATTTAAACTTTCTGCCATTAAGTCTATTTTAATATTTGCAGCATCCACTTTCACACTTCTGTTTTCTTGTGAAGCTGTTCCAGCAAATTGTTTATTTTCACTAATACGACTGCTAAGGCCTCTTCTGTCGACATTCCGTCTGTTTTTTCCTTTCCATTTGCCATAACACTTAAGAGATTCAAGGTCAATCCCAGAGTCTCACAATTCTTTATCTTGCAGCTGGAAATTCCTCTAGCCCAGCTCCTGTAGAGCAACCAATTTCAAAAGCTTCCACTAGGGGAAAACAGTTTCTATTTGTATTAGTCAGTACTGTCCTCTTTTAAACAATGTTCCAATAATCCAAAGTTAGTTTCAGTTTTCAGTTACTTTTAAAAAACAGCCGGAGAGACTTCCGGAGGCGGCGCGAAACGGGCAATGGCGGTCCTCTTCAGTCTCTGAAGAGGGGCTCCGCAGGAAAGGATCGTTCGCTACGGCACAGCGACGATCCACCAAGAAAAACCACGAGCAGAGTGAGCTCGTGGCCGTGGGACTCGGCGGGCACCTGGAGCGACCCCCAAAACGAAGAAGGGACCCCGTAAGGGGCTCCGGAAGCGCGGAGGGGAAGCGGTGCTGAGAGTACATCGCTCTTTCTGCGGGAGCGAAGCCGCGCGGCTGTTGCTGATGAGCGCCGACCTTTCTTCCTTAAGCATTGGACTCTAAATCACCTACTCGTGAGTAAGAAGGGTTTTAATTCGGAACTGCAAATTGGAAATTTGGCTGAAAGCGGGAGACGAGAAAAAGGAAGTCCGTCTCCCGGTAGCGCTTAGAGATCAAAGGCAAAGGAACAGACAAGCTGGAAGCAATAGAAAGGGATTCTAAAACGGGAAGTATCATGCGTCTGGCGGAGCTAGCAACTGAAAGGTAAGGCAAGCCTTCTTTTTTCATTATGTTACTGTGTTGATTTAACTTGGAGACCTTCTCCTCTTGTGGATTCTAAAAACTTTAAAAAAACCCAGTCCCGGACTGGCAGGGGGAAAAGGGTTGCTTTGCGGATAGATTTATAAAGTTGAAATGGATACATAGAGGCATCATTGGAAGATACAATTAGGCAACTGTATCTTGCACCTTCAGATGGGACTATCGTGGTAACATTGAAAGGGCTCTGCAAGTGGAAAAAAGTTTTTAAGGATTATTGTTAACTTATTCAGCTGCAGGAACTTTAATGGCGACCAAAACTTTATTCCTTCTTTCCTGAACTGTAACAATACTCCCTCTAGTGGAGTTTGGGATTTACAAATTCCTGAGAACTAACTTTGTTTTGACTCTCTGCGGTTTGGTTATCTACTTTGAGGCCTGTCTTTCCCATGGAACATTTGACAGTTTGACCTTGAATCCAAAGACAGGTGTGGAATGAGTGGCCCTCCAAAAACAAGAGCTGTGTCGAAAGCAGGGAAAGGCCAATTTGTACAAACAACTTTGACTTCCCAGTCTCGCAGATCTTCAGTCCCTGCTGTTTTACAGGGAGCTGTACCTTCAACAACAGCTCCATCCAAGGAAGCTGAACAGCCAACAACTGAGGATATGGCAGCAGGGGGATCTGGCACCCTTCTAGATGAAATGCTACAACAATTTGCAATTTTAAATAAGAAGGTTGATGACCAAACAGCAAAAATTGACTTAGCCACATCCTCAATCACCAAACTATCTGAACAAGTGGCTAAGCATTCACAAGAAATTGGGAATTTAAAGGACGCCACATCTGAGAATCGGAAACTGGCCGAGGCTGCAAACGAAAAAGCTGATCAAGCAATCCAGAAAGTGGACGAATTGAAAGGAGAGGTAAGGCCACTACATAAACATATCAGCGATCAGCAGGCCTATCTGTCTATGGTGGAACTGAAAAACAGGGAAAATAATTTAAGATTACGCTCCATCCCAGAGATTGAGAAAGAGGATCTGACCGGCTTTTTGACAACAGAATTCTCCAAATTCTGGGGCATAAAGGAAGATACAGACTTTAAAATAACAACTGCATTTAGATTGGGAAGAGTCGCCAGGAAAGACAGGCCCAGAGACTGTTTGATCATCTTAAGGACCAAGCAGGAGAGAGACAAATTACTTGACCTACACTTCAATAAAGCACTCGAGATCCAGGACAGAAGAGCGGAAATTTACAAGGATATCCCTAAACAATTACTGGATCTCAGATCTAACTACACTGATCTAGCTGGACTTCTGAGAAGTAACGGGATACCTTACAGGTGGGAGTTTCCACAAGGCCTATCATTCAACTACAAAGGAAAGAAGGTTAAAATTAAAACGAAAGAGGACAGCCAGAAGTTTCTACACGATCACGGAGAAGACCTGCAGAAGGGAGTAGCAGTTCCTTGGCCTCCACCAGAATCTGGAAAAGAACCAGCACCCTCGGATTTGGACAAAAAAGAAGACGCCCCATAAAGAGCAACAACAGATTGATACAGGATGTCTCTGCAGCTATACAGTTGGAATATTAATGGCGCAAATTCCCCGGAAAAACGCAAAAGGATTTTTCATATTTTGAAGAAAGAACATTTGGATATAATCTGTCTGCAAGAAACTCATGTGACTAGGCTCCATAGGAAAGTGTTAATAAACAAAAGATTAGGCCAAGAATTTATTTCATCAGACAGAGTTAAAAAGAGAGGCGTGGTGATCTATGCAAAGGAGAATCTATTACCAAAATTTTTGTTTAAAGACGAACAAGGAAGAATCCTGGCAATTGAAATACAAACCCAAGGAGAAAAAGTTTTGATACTAGGAATTTACGCACCAAATGAGGGGAAATCAGAATTCTACAAGAAGCTACATGAGACATTACTGGACTATCTTGACTACTCTAACATCATTATGATGGGAGACATGAATGGGGTGGTCTCCACCTATATGGATAAGTCACAGAACCAGAACTTGACCAAGGATGGAAGACTACCAAAAACTTTTTTTGAACTAACTGACAACATGGATTTGATTGATCTATGGAGGACGAGAAACCCATTAGGTAAAGAAGGAACTTTCTTTTCTGAGGCTCACCTGTCATGGACAAGAATCGACCAAATTTGGACAACTAGAGGGCTGGCACCTAAGATTATAAGAGTGGAAATCTGCCCAAAGACCTGCTCCGACCACAACGCTTTGAAAATGGAAATGAGATTTACTACTGCCGATTCCTTCAGATGGAAAATGAATGACAACCTGTTAAGAGATCAAGAGATTGTAAAGAAGGCCCAAAAAGCTTTAAAGGACTATTTTGAAATTAACCTGAACACCTCGGTGGAAAAAAGAATAATCTGGGACGCAAGTAAAGCTGTTATGAGAGGGTTTCTGATACAACAGAATACGATTAAGAAAAAACTTTGGAACGGGAAAAAGGACAAGATATTAGAGAAGATAAGAGATGGAGAGAAAAAATTAAGATTGAATCCAAAATCAAAAGAGACTTTAAGAGAAATTAAATTCCACCAGTCACAATATACGAAATTGATTAACCAAGAAGTGGAATGGAAAATTAAACAAATGAAACAAAGATCCTTTGAATCTGCGAATAAATGTGGGAAACTGCTAGCTTGGCAGTTGAAAAAGAGACAAAAATTAAATTATGTTACCAACCTAGAAGTTGAAGGGAAAAATATTCAGAAACCGGGAGAAATTAGAAAGTGTTTCCAGAAATACTTCAAAAAACTGTACACCCAAGGGTCTGAGGAAGTGACTGAGATAGAACAATTCTTGAAAGACAATGGCCTACCAGAACTATCTCAAGAGAAGAGATCAATCTTGAATTGTAAAATAACACAACAGGAAATTGAGGATGCCATTCAGAATATGCAGCTAGGCAAATCTCCAGGCCCTGATGGACTTACCTCCAAGTATTACAGGACGTTAAAAGACTACTTGATACAACCATTAATGGAGGTTTGCAACCAGATCATGGGGGGAGGGAGGGCACCAGAAACGTGGAAAGAAGCATTCATCACACTGATACCTAAAGTGGAAACTGAAAAGACTCAACTTAAGAACTACCGCCCCATCTCACTCCTAAACGTGGATTACAAAATATTTGCAGACATTTTGGCAAATAGATTTAAAAAAGTACTAAATGAAGTAATTCATAAGGACCAAGCAGGCTTTCTCCCAGGCAGGCATTTGTTTGACAATACCAGGAATATTATTGATATTTTGGAACTGTTGCAAACAAATATCAATACCAAAGCAGTGCTAATATTTATTGATGCAGAGAAGGCCTTTGATAATATTTCTTGGAAGTTTATGAAGAAAAACTTGGAAGGGATGGGAGTGGGACGGGGGTTTGAGAATGGAATAGAAGCAATCTATTCAGAACAAAAGGCTAAGTTGATAGTGAACAATGTGGTGACAGAAGGGTTTAATATTGAAAAAGGAACACGACAGGGGTGCCCCCTATCCCCTCTATTATTTATTTCGGTCCTGGAGGTGTTGCTGAACATGATAAGGAAGGATCGGCAGGTACAAGGAATACGGGTCGGAGCGAAACAATATAAACTGAAAGCATTTGCAGATGACTTGGTCTTAACATTACAGGAGCCAGAATCTAGTACAAAAAGAGTTTTGGAATTGATTCAGAAATTTGGTCGGGTGGCGGGTTTTAAGCTGAACAAACAAAAAACTAAGGTGTTAGGGAAAAACTTGACAGCTATTGAAACAGAGGGGTTTCAGAAGGAAACAGAACTAAACATTGTTAAAAAAGTGAAATACCTGGGGGTCAATCTGTCTTCTAAGAATTTGAATTTATTTAAAGATAATTATGAGAAATGTTGGTCAGAAGTTAAAAAAGATCTAGAAATTTGGTCAAGACTGAAACTATCCTTGTTAGGCCGAATTGCAGCTATAAAAATGAACGTTTTGCCAAAAATGTTGTTTTTGTTTCAAGCCTTGCAGATTGTGGACAGAGTGGAATGTTTTGGAAAGTGGCAGAAGGATATTTCTAAATTTGTCTGGCAGGGCAAAAAGCCCCGAATAAAGTTTAAAATACTAACTGATGCAAAGGAGAGAGGGGGGTTTGCCCTGCCGGACTTAAGGTTATACTATGAAGCTGCGGCCTTCTGCTGGATGAAAGATTGGATTCTGTTAGAAAACACTGATGTCCTAGATCTGGAAGGCTTTAATAATTCGCTAGGTTGGCATGCGTATTTGTGGTATGACAAGGCAAAAACATACGGAATGTTTAAAAACCATATTGTCAGAAAAGCAATATTTATGGTCTGGAAAAAATACAAAGACTTATTGGAAAGCAAAACTCCGAGGTGGGTATCACCAATAGAGGCCAAGGCTCGGAAAAAACCTAATATGGAGGCCGGCTGGCCGAAATATTGGGAAATAATAGAAAACATTGGAGATAATTGGAGTTTGCAGAGCTTTGAAAAACTAAAGGGTAAGGTGCAAGATTGGCTTCATTATGCCCAAATTAATGAGGTCTTTAAGCTAGACAAAAAAACAGGATTCCAGGTGGAAAAATCGAAACTTGAGACAGAGTTGTTAGAACCAAAGACCAAGTTATTATCGAGAATGTATAACTTGCTGCTTAAATGGAATACTCAGGATGAGACAGTTAAATCAGCCATGATAAAATGGGCTCAGGACATTGGTTATAATATCATGTCTAAAGACTGGGAGAGGTTATGGACCACCGGTATGAAGTTCACTGCATGTAATGCCCTGAAAGAAAACATTATGAAAATGGTATACAGGTGGTACATGACCCCGGTCAAGCTGGCTAAGATATACCATTTGTCCGATAATAAATGTTGGAAATGTAAGGAGGCTGAGGGGACATTCTTTCACCTTTGGTGGACTTGTCCAAGAGTGAAGGCCTTCTGGGAAATGATTTATAACGAGTTAAAAAAGGTGTTTAAGTACACCTTCCCTAAGAAACCGGAGGCCTTCCTTCTGGGCATTGTCGGCCAGAAGGTGTTAAAGAAGGATAGAACTTTTTTCATGTATGCTACCACAGCAGCAAGAATCCTCATCGCTAAGCATTGGAAGACTCAAGATTTGCCCACACTGGAAGATTGGCAGACGCAATTGATGAACTACATGGAACTAGTCGAGATGACTGCCAGGATCCGAGATATGGGAGAAGAAGCAATGGAGGAGGACTGGAAAAAATTTAAGGACTATTTGCAAAAGTACTATAAGTTATATGAACTTTAAGATGTCGCATGACTTGGAAGGTTAGCCCCAGCAACGAGAGTGGATTATATATGAAATTGGATAATATTTTTGAAAGAATCAAAGTTTAAATGGGTAAAAACGACAATATGCTATATTTTTAGAGTAAATGGAAAATAAGGGATTTAAACTTAAACTGTAATTGAAAGTACAAAGAAACAAATGAAACAAGGGTATAATTTGCTGATAATTTTATTGTTAAGAACGCACTATGCGGGAGATGTGGGGAAGTTCGATAGAAATTTGAAATAAGTTGCGGAAATGGTTTGATTTTCTTCTTTTTCTTTTCTTTTTATCTTCTATGTTCTTTCTTTTTTCTGTTCTATCTGTAATTGGAAAAAATGTAATAAAAATTATTAAAAAAAACAACAGCCGGAGACAGTAGAAACAATGTATTCTCTTGTTTAGCTACCTGTCAATGAACGTTCTAAACGCTGTCAATGAACATTTCAAAAGACATCGATCCTGCTAGCAGCCCGTTTCCAGGGTCTGAGCGGTGGTATTTTAACTCTCTTGACTCTCTCCTACAGGCATATTCAGTCCACCACTTCCCCCCCCTTCTCCTGTCTCCAAAGGGGGGGTTTAGTTCTTTGCCGATGGAGATTTAGTCTTTTTACAAAAGGCTTTCCAAGACTTCAGCTTGCAGGCTCATTGCTTTAGTTTATTTACAAAAGGGGAGGCGGACTTCCTGTATTGAACCTCCCCATTTCGATGCCAAATTAAACGTTTAAAAATCCAATTCCCCCACTTCAGCTCTACTCACGGGTAATTACTTTAGAGTCAAATTGTCCACAGGAAAAAGTCAGCGCTCTCCGGCAACAGCTATGCGGCTTCGCTCCGTGGAAGAAGCAGACGATTCGAAGCACTGCGCCACTCACCCCACGTCGCTCCGGATCCCCAAAACCGGGTTTCCCCGCGAGTAGGGGAGGCGCAAAAGGTGCCTGCCGAATCCCATGTTCACAGGCTTCTGCTGCTTGTGATTTTTACGGGTCTCCGCCTTCGCCGTGGCGGTACAGACCCAAATTCCCACGGGGCAAATTCCTCCTGATCAGAGGAATTCCGCCATTGCCGGAGGCACCAACCCGGAAGTCCCATGGCAGCTGTTTATCAGCTCCATCTGGTACGCAGGCTGAGACCCTACCTGCCTGCAGATTGTCTCACCAGAGTGGTGCATGCTCTAGTTATCTCCCATTTGGACTACTGCAATGCGCTCTACCTGGGGCTACCTTTGAAGGTGACCCGGAAACTACAACTAATCCAGAAAGCAGCAGCTAGAGTGGGAGCGGGCGCCGAGACCATATAACACTTGTCCTGAAAGACCTACATTGGCTCCCAGTACGTTTCCAAGCACAATTCAAAGTGTTGGTGCTGACTTTTAAAGCCCTAAACAGCCTTGGTCCTGTGTACCTGAAGGAACGTCTCCACCCCCATCGTTCTGCCCGGACACTGAGGTCCAGCTCCGAGGGCCTTCTGGCAGTTCCCTTGCTGTGAAAAGCCAAGTTACAGGGAACCAGGCAGTGACGCCCACCCTGTGGAAAACCCTCCCATCAGATGTCAAGGAAATAAACAACTATATGACTTTTAGAAGAATCTGAAGGCAACCCTGTTTAGGGAAGTTTTTAATGTTCGATGTTTTATTGTGTTTTTAATATTCTGTTGGGACCTGCCCAGAGTGGCTGGGGAATAAATAATTTATTATTATTATTACTATGCTTTATATTTGGGGAAACTGCATAAAAAAATGTGCAAGGAGAATTTTTCCCTAAAATGCTGGCAGATTTTTGTGATGACTTAAAAATGACAAACTGATGTGGAAATGTCAGCTGGATTTAAGATTGGAAAAATTGGAAACGTAATCTAACGGATCTGTTCATCCCCCTAGACTAATCTCCGCTGAACTCTAGGGAGTTGGCATCTGAAGCAATGCACTTAGGATCGGGCTGCACATCTCAGCAGGGCTGCTGAGACCTGCGCCTGATCTATTGTAATAATTTCTCCTTCGTGAGAGGGATAACAGTCTCGCGAAGGTGTTTACACAAGGCCAGATTGCTGGGAAAATGTCAGCATGTGGTTAGAGAAAACATTAATGGTTCAGGCAGCGCCATGGAACAAGCAGGCAGTCACTTAGGAAGAAACAGATCGCTCCACCTGCCAAAGACCAAATATACAAAAAAAAAAGAGGCTTCATAAATCTCTGGCAGAGGCCCAAGATGAAAAACATAACAACTTGCGGCAGAGGGAACCATTCAGTGATTCATACTAGATTCATTTCCACAATGCATAAGGATTTCTGTCGTTTGCTGAAGGCAAGCTGTGCTTTGGATATGAGCTTCCAGTCCATATGTAGAAGTACTTTGCTCTCAATGGGGAGCATCTGTGGGTCTCTGATCATGGATGTTCCTAAAGAGTTGAACAAAGCTCTTGAGAGTCTTCGCAGGCTCTGAGCGCTCCTTATATCACAGGGAAGAAGAAATGTGATCCCAGAGAGAGAAGAAGAGCAGGGCCAGGGAAGCGTATAAGCCCAGGGGCCACACTGCAGTCTATAGAGGGCCGCATGCCAGTGGCAAAAATGGGAAGAGGAATTAGTGTTAATTTTACCTTGGTAAAAAGGGACGTGGGTGGCGCTGTGGGTTAAACCACAGAGCCTAGGACTTGCCGATCAGAAGGTTGGCGGTTCGAATCCCTGTGACGGGGTGAGCTCCCGTTGCTCGGTCCCTGCTCCTGCCAACCTAGCAGTTCGAAAGCACGTCAAAGTGCAAGTAGATGAATAGGTACCGCTCTGGCAGGAAGGTAAACGGCGTTTCCGTGCGCTGCTCTGGTTCGCCAGAAGCAGCTTAGTCATGCTGGCCACATGACCTGGAAGCTGTACACTGGCTCCCTTGGCCAGTAAAGCGAGATGAGCACCGCAACCCCAGAGTCAGCCACGATTGGACCTAATGGTCAGGGGTCCCTTTACCTTTACTTACCTTGGTAAACCAGACTAGTTTCTACACACACATGTCTTTTCCTCTGTCTGACCACTCTCCACTGCAAATGACCACATTTTTAACCACCCGTGCAGAGCAGGCGCTGATATTCCTGTTAAGCGTGGCTGGTTGTATCTGTGTGTGATTTGCAGGATGGAATAAATGGCAATGGGATGAACTAGCCCTCTTGTGCTTGTTCGCTCCCTCTCTACAAATATCTGGTCCCTCTATTTGTGTGAGTTGTGCAGAATTTAAGGCGGTGCAAGCATACCCGGTACCAAGCTAAGGAAGCACTAATAACAATAACAATAGCAATTATAATTATAATTTAAAAGCCTACATTTATGTGTGTAACTACTGAGAAGATCCATAAAAAGCAACTGTTCCAAAAAGAATTATTGTGAAAAGAAGAAATACTTAAGGGGCAAATTTTTTGTCCTTGCTCTGGGCACCATATTACCAAGGTTTGCCACTGCTGACAAACAGGGTGGCCAAAGTCTTCTGTTTGAAGGGCTGTCTGAGGACAATTCTCTGTTTACACCCCCCCCCATTTCAGCTCTATGTGGGAGGCCTTATTGGTGATGGTGCCGCTGCTGGAGGCTGCCCTGTTGGCATTGACCTGTTACAGGGTCTTCTTGGTTGTGGTTCCCTGTATTGAAATGCTCTTGCTGTTGAAGTGTGTCTGTGATTCCTGCCTTGCAGGGGTTGGGCTAGTTGACCCAAGGCAGGGGGTGTCTCTTCCAATCCTACAATTATGTGATTGTATCATAAAGCCATGTTGGGTCAGCCATGTAGGTCATAGCAGTCAATGGGAGTTTTAGCCAGAGTATAGGATTTTGTTGTTGAGATTTATATACTGCCCTTTATCCAAAAACCTTGGGGTGGTTCACAAGATTAAAACACAAATAAACAGTTAAAATAAAAACAGCAAAACTATACCCCCTCCGCAAACACATTTTAAAGGCTGTAGAATATCAATCAGCCAGAGGCCTGGTTAAAGAGAAATGTTTTTGACTTGAGTGGCATGTAAAAATATGTAATGAAGGCGCCAGGTGAGTCTCCCTGGGGAGAGCATGCCACACACAGGGAGCCACTGCAGAAAAGGCCCGTTCTCGTGGTCCCACCCTCTGGACCTCATGTGGAGGAGGCACACGAAGAAGGGCCTCAGATGATGAACGTAGAGTACAAGAACTTCAGCACATGCGCTTACAAAGCAGCTGGCTCTGATCATAGCTGTCAACTTACAGATTTGAAAATAAGGACCAGCAGCCTCGAAAATAAGGGATCAGCAGCCAAAATAAGGGATTTTGCTTAGCTTATGCAGAAATCCGCCACTGATGGAGCCATGTTGCTTTGGCTGCGACTGACTGTGTTTTGCAGGGGGTTGGACTAGATGATCCTAAGAGTCTACAACTCCGACCAAAGAATAGTGGCAGACAAAACTGATGAACGACATTGAGATGGCAAAGTTTACAGGCAGAATTAGAAACCAGGAAGAGAACCTCTTTAATAAAGAATGGGGAAAGTTTATAATTTGGTTGAAAAGCTACTCTAAAGAGTTACATACATTGGTAGGATTGACAGAAAACTTGTAGTAAAAATTTGCACCATGGATGGACAAATGATTTATAAAAATAGAGTTATGAAAGGGATGCAGAGGGGGAAATCACTACATTAAGATGCTGCACTGGTTGGAGGGTCTGCTAAGCAGCACATCGGGGCTGCCGTCGTCCTGGCGCGAGGAGTTCCATCGGTCCTTCCCTGCCTGAGAGAGAGGGAGGGAGGGAGAGAGACTCTCGCCCACGCCGCCTGCAAGCCCGGCATGAGCCTCACTGCCAGGGGAAGCCAGAGGCAGCAGCGGTGGCGGCGGCTGAGGAGGCCGCCTGAGGGAGGAGGAAGAGGAGGGGATGGGGAGGGACGCAGAAGGGCAGTGCTTCAGCGGCCGCCGCTGTCGCCTCCGGCTTCCCCTGGCAGCATGGCGGATGTCTCGCAAGAGGGGCTGCCTGCCCGCCCACCACCACCCGTCTCCTCACGACGCGCCCCTGAGGGGGAAAAGGGAGAGACGGAGACCCGGCAGTTCTCTCTCTCTCTCTCTCTCTCTCTCTCTCTCTCTCTCTCTCTCGGTGGAGGACCCCGAGCCGCTGCTTGCCTCCCGAGCCGGGCGAGCATGAAACCCGGGAAATTTAAGGGACATCATCAATCTGGGACAGCAGCGGGAAACGGCGCTGGGATAAGGGAGTTTCCCACCAAATAAGGGACGGTTGACAGCTATGGCTCTGATGTGCTGAGTGCTGACGGGACTCATGCACACAGTCTCGTTCCAGATCCCTAGCTGACTTTTGGGGGAAAGTCTGCACAGGTCATGATGCAACTGAGCATTATGAGCTGGACAAATTCCATGCCAGCTAGCTGCTGCTCTGTCCTGGTCCTCAAGAGGAGCCCAATGCATCAAGGGGTACCAGCGGTTGCGCAACCGCAGATAGCTCCATGTGAGCGGCTTGCCCCAGTGGTGCCTGGAGGATGAACAGAGGCTGTCTGGCCCTCTGCCTCTGGTTTGCCTCTCCTCTCCTCTCCCACCACTCTAATAATCTTTAAAGGGCCAGTCCTCTGGCCTGAAAATGGCTGCTGCTTCACTCCATGGCTTCGTGCCTGCGGTGCTCCCTGCTTTGTTGAACCAGCCAGAACGGGGTGGGAGGCATTTGGTTCTTCGGGTCCAAGGGGAGGCACCCGTGGAAGTCCTAGCTCCGGTTCCATTGGGTCTTCATCAACAGCATCAGGCTCAGAGACAGGAACCTGGTCCAAGTCTGCAGCCGGTGGCAACAGAACCTCTGAGACAGGGTCTAGGACAATCGCAAGCCCCAGTGACATCTCTGTTTTATTCAAGGTGTGGCAGAAAGCTTCTCCTTGCTTGTAAGGAAAAGATAAGCGGCTTTTATGTTGCAAGAGTTGGGGATATTCCGCATTTTGGCTCTACACCATTTGCTCTGTGTTTATGTCAATAGAAATGATAGCATGCAGTATGAAACCATGAAACCTTTTTTGCTTCATGATGGAGCTCTGTTTATTATTGCCTGCCAAAAGTGACTGGCTTGGAGGATGCACTGGCCCCTGTAAATATATTTTTTTGGCCACCCTGCAGTCTCTTTAATACAAAAACAATAATAATTATTGTGTGCCTTATGTATCAGAGTCAGCCTGTCAATCTTCATTTTTACAGCAATCCACTAGCAATTTTTGGCCTGCTCTTTCATCCCCGAGAGGTAAACAAACAGCCTGGGTTCTGGTGTTTTCTCTCCCCCCCCCTTTGTGTGTGTGTTTTATAAGTGGCAAAATTCTAACAATGTTGGTAGTTGCTATGGTGAGGGTTTTCTGTGCTAGATTGCAGTACTTGGAATATGGGAACAAAACAAAACAAAAGCCATTCTGAGGGATGATCCTTTAAGAGGCGCTGTGTTTGAATATATGACAAAGTTTTAAGTTAATAGTTGGACGTCTATTAAGCAGTGAAATGAAGTGATCCTAGATTTTTAACGTGGCATTGAAATACAAGCTCCTCAAAACCAGGACCTTCACACTGTAGACTGCAACACCCTGCAGAATATTTTTTCCTGGTACAGTGGTACCTCGGGTTAAGAACTGAATTTGTTCTGGAGGTCCGTTCTTAACCTGAAACTGTTCTTAACTTGAGGTACCACTTTAGCTAATGGGGCCTCCTGCTGCCGCCGCCATGCGATTTCTGTTCTCATCCTGAAGCAAAGTTCTTAACCCAAGGTACTATTTCTGGGTTAGCGGAGTCTGTAACCTGAAGCATCTGTAACCCGAGGTACCACTGTATTGTTACTTTTTAAGCTTCTCTACTGCAGGGGTGGTGGCCCTCCAGACTGCAATTCCCATCATCCCCGACTGAGGGAGGTGGATGGAAGCCTAGCACCATCTGGAAGGCCACAGAATCCCCCATCAAAATGTGGATCATTTGCTCCCACTTGACATAGGGATGGACACCAACTTGGATGGCCTTTAAAGAGGACGGCCTCGGTCCAGTATACCTGAAGGAGCGTCTCCACCCCCATTGTTCAGCCCGGACACTGAGGTCCAGCGCCAAGGGCCTTCTGGCGGTTCCCTCATTGCAAGAAGTGAGGTTACAGGGAACCAGACAGAGGGCCTTCTCAGTAGTGGCACCTGCCCTGTGGAACGCCCTCCCACCAGATGTCAAAGAGAAAAACAACTACCAGACTTTTAGAAGACATCTGAAGGCAGCCCTGTTTAGGGAAGCTTTTAATGTTTGATGCATTACTGTATTTTAATATTTTGTTGGGAGCTGCCCAGAGTGGCTGGGGAAGCCCAGCCAGATGGGTGGGGTATAAATTATTATTATTATTATTATTATTATTATTATTATTATTATTATTGACTTCCTTTATGTGGGGGAAATGTTTGGACAGGGAAGGGAGTTTGGAGGCGCCCGAAGTATTCTCCCGACCACACCATGCCACCTAGTTGTTGTTTTGATCATACTTTTCTTTGTAAATTCTCCTCTGGTTGGTAATGCGATCCCACCCAGTCAGGGATCTTGCTGCCAGCGTGATGATGCTGTCACACCATGCAGCAAATCTGATTCAGCCATGCGATGGCATAGAATCATAGAATTGTAGGGTAGGGGGAGAACCCCGAGGGTCATCTAGTCCAACACCATGAGGGCAGTTCAGAGGAAGGGCAATGCTTCAGGACCTCACTCAGAATAGGCGGGGCCCTTTTTGCTCTGCCTGCAGATCCTCACTGACAAGTCGCCAAAAGTGCTTTTCACAGGTGGCGAAAACTTAGGGGTAGCATTTCTTCCGAAACCAGAACACCACTATGGACATGCCAGCATGACTTTATTAGTATTTAATATTACGCGGGTGGCGCTGTGGGTTAAACCACAGAGTCTAGGACTTGCCGATCAGAAGGTCAGCGGTTCGAATCCCCGCGACGGGGTGAGCTCTCATTGTTCGGTCCTTGCTCCTGCCAACCTAGCAGTTTGAAAGCACATCAAAGAGCAAGTAGATAAATAGGTACTGCTCCGGCAGGAAGGTAGACGGCGTTTCCGTGCGCTGCTCTGGTTCGCCAGAAGCGGCTTAGTCATGCTGGCCACATGACCTGGAAGCTGTACCCCGGCTCCCTTGGCCAGTAAAGCGAGATGAGCGCCGCAACCCCAGAGTCGGCCACGACTGGACCTAATGGTCAGGGGTCCCTTTACCTTTACCTTTTATGCCTTGATCTTAGCCCAAAGGCCAAAAAGCAAAATGCAATGAGGATTCGTGAATGTTATACAACAGAATTTTAATCGTTATGTGCAGATTTTGCTGGCTGATTTTTATTGTACCAAACTTTTCAGAATTTTGTCTATATGCCAATAAAGGTTTGAGATTGAGATTGAACTGGTTCAATATTCATTCCCTCTCCTTGGGGAATCGTGCGAACTGTAGTTCACAGCTGTCAATGTTTCCCTTTTTAAAAGAGAAATTCCCTTATTCCGAATAGGATTCCTCACAAGAAAAGGGAAACGTTGACAGCTATGCTGTAGTTTTGTGATGAATGTCAGTGTGAGACCTCTAATAGCTCCCCCTTGAACAAGCTACAGATCTATGGAAATAGGCATAACAAACTGGCATAAACGTCATCGACTCATAAAACTTTGCAACCTAGATGTGTCACCATGCCAAGGGCTATAACCCAGTCAGACCACAATGCAGTACTTGCTGCTGCAAATACGTTATAAATAACCCAGCAAAAAAGGACTGGGGCGTGCAATGCTAAGACTTCTTTCTTGAAATGCCCCTTCAGGGGGCTGCACATTTGATCATAACAGCGGCACGGAGAAAAATAAGCTCCTTAAACCTTTCTCTGCTGGATAGTTATGTGATCAAAACTGCCCACTGGTGAGAAAGTAGCTTGGAGGTGATCTGGGTTGCAGAAACAGCTTGCAGAGAGAAGGTTTTGCATGCCATCCTTTAGCGCTGCAGCTGCAATTGGAATTCATGGCTCCCTCCTCCCCAAGGCTGCATTTCACTAAAAACCCAAACCAAAAAAACAGTCCATCGGACAACGAAGGTTTTTTCCCTTGTCTATGTGACTAGCATGTCCAGTATGGATTAAATAAGGATTGTTGTTGTTTAGTCGTTTAGTCGTGTCCAACTCTTCGTGACCCCATGGACCAGAGCACGCCAGGCACTGCTGTCTTACTTGGTGCTCCTCAGAACTGCTTCCCTGCCTACAACTGCTTGCAGAACACTTTGGTTCCTGACGGCATCTATTGCCACGGCCTTTTGACTTCTTTGCATCTGCCCACGTTTTGGTGCAACAAGCACTGTGTGCAAACAACGGCTGGATGCGTCAGCCAGCCTCATTTCAAACCACAGTGCCACTCTCTTTTTCCGAAGATTATATGTGTCAGGGAAGCTCTCTGCTCCTCGAGGGCCATTCACTCTGTCCAGAGGCCTTCACAAATCATCTTTATCTCTCCGCCGCCTTCTAGCCTGCATACAATATGTGCATTTGGTATGCAAGGAAGTCCCTCTGAGAAGCAGAACAGAATCCCTAGCTTTCCAAATGAACGATCTGCCATTGATCTGGAGGAGCAGCTGTGCTAGCTCAGCTCAGTAGGGACCCCGTTATACTTGGTACGGTTGGAATGCTCCTGGCATTCCAGAGTTTCTTTCGACAGTGCCTGCGAGATAATTTTGGGATAGGACTTCGTCAGATTTTTTTCTGCAGTTCCCATGTGCCCATCAGCAACCCATTGAGCAGAGCTCTGGGCCTGGTTGTGAGACACCCACATTTTAAACCTCAATTGTTGCTGTTTAGTCGTTTAGTCGTGTCTGACTCTTTGTGACCCCATGGACCAGAGCACGGCAGGCACTCCTGTCTTCCACTGCCTCCCACAGTTTGGTCAAACTCATGCTGGTAGCTTCGACAACACTGTCCAACCTTCTCGTCCTCTGTCGTCCCCTTCTCCTTGTGCCCTCCATCTTTCCCAACATCAGGGTCTTTTCCAGGGAGTCTTCTCTTCTCATGAGCTGGCCAAAGTATTGGAGCCTCAGCTTCAGGATCTGTCCTTCCAGTGAGCACTCAGGGTAATTTCCTTAAGAATTGATAGGTTTGATCTTCTTGCAGTCCATGGGACTCTCAAGTGTCTCCTCCAGCACCATAATTCAAAAGCATCAATTTTTCGGTGATCAGCCTTCTTTATGGTCCAGCTCTCTCTTCCATACATCACTACTGGGAAAATCATAGCTTTAACTATACGGACCTTTGTCAGCAGGGTGATGTTTCTGTTTTTTAAGATGCTGTCTAGGTTTGTCATTGCTTTTCTCCCAAGAAGCAGGCGTCTTTTAATTTCATGGCTGCTGTCACCATCTTCAGTGATCAAGGAGCGCAAGAAAGTAAAATCTCTCACTGCCTTCATTTCTTCCCATTCTATTTGCCAGGAGGTGATGGGACCAGTGGCCATGATCTTCGTTTTTTTGATGTTGAGCTTCAGACCATATTTTGCGCTCTCCTCTTTCACCCTCATTAAAAGGTTCTTTAATTGCTCCTCACTTTCTGCCATCAATGTTGTGTCATCTGCATATCTGAGGTTGTTGATATTTCTTCCAGCAGTTTTAATTCCGGCTAGCGATTCATCCAGCCCAGCCTTTCACATGATGAATTCTGCATATAAGTTAAATAAGCAGGGAGACAATATACTGCCTTGTCGTACTCCTTTCCCAATTTTGAACCAATCAGTTGTTCCATATCCAGTTCTAACTGTAGCTTCTTGTCCCACATAGAGATTTCTCAGGAGACTGATGAGGTGATCAGGCACTCCCATTTCTTTAAGAACTTGCCATAGTTTGATGTGGTCAACACAGTCAAGGGCTTTTGTATTGTGGGTCTAACCTCAATTAGACCCACAATAAAACCCATTGCCTCCTCCCAACATCCACTGCGGCCACCATCTATCTAATGTTAGGGCCACTTGGTTCCAACCAGAGAATCCTGCAGTAGGGATTGTCAGACAGCTGCCCATGGAGGCACAGAGCAGCCTGTGTCCAGGGCAGCTGTTTACCAGCTCCATCTGGTACGTAGGCTGAGACCCTATCTGCCTGTGGACTGTCTCACCAGAGTGGTGCATGCTCTAGTTATCTCCCGCTTGGCCTACTGCAATGCGCTCTACGTGGGGCTACCTTTGAAGGTGACTCAGAAACTGCAATTAATCCAGAACGCGGCAGCTAGACTGGTGAGTGGGAGCGGCCGCCGAGACCATAGAACACCGGTCTTGAAACTGGCTCCCAGTACGTTTCCGAGCACAATTCAAAGTGTTGGTGTAGACCTTTAAAGCCCTAAACGGCCTCAGCCCAGTATACCTAAAGGAGTGTCTCCACCCCCATCTTTCTGCCCGGACACTGAGGTCCAGCTCTGAGGGCCTTCTGGCGGTTCCCTCGCTGTGAGAAGCCAATTTACAGGGAACCAGGCAGAGGGCCTTCTCGGTATTGGCGCCTGCCCTGTGGAACACTCTCCCAGCAGATGTCAAGGCAATAAACAACTATTTTACTTTTAAAAGACAACTGAAGGCGGCCCTGTTTAGGGAAGTTTTTAATGTCCGTTGCTGTATTGTTTTTAATATTTGGTTGGAAGCTGCCCAGAGTGGCTGGGTAAACCCAGCAAGTTGGGCGGGGTATAAATAATAATAATAATAATAATAATAATAATAATAATAATAATAATAAGGGACTAGCATTTCTAATCTCTGTGCCACAGGGGCAGCTATAGATGTCAATTGCCTGACCAGAGCTTTGCGGCACCACAGGATCGTCCCTTGATAATGGCAAGAAGAATAAACTATATGCAGTCTCCCCTAAGAAGAATCTGGTGGTCCACTGGTCCTTTATTAGACTTGGCTCTCCACTTGTTCATAAGAGAAGGCGTCTTGATTTGTGTCCAATGGCCAACCTGTCCTGGACTATCTTTTCTGCCTCTTGCCATCTTAGTCCTTGGAATCTGACCATTTACGTGTTTGGGCAATGTTTTTTGTCTCTGACCCACTTGGGCCTTGACGGTCATTGATTGGCTGAGCTGCCGTGATGCCATGGAATGCCCAGCTGATCAGGGAACAATTTGCTTTTCAATTCAGCTTCTGCTAGAGAAGGGGAAATTGCCAAGTTTGCCAGGGTTGAAGCCTCACACGGCGGGGCTGAGATCCAAGATGGGATCCCAGGACTTTGGAAAGCGAAGGGGTAGGTTGCTCAGAGGCGAGGAGGGTGAGGCAATAGTGCAGGGTAGGCTACTAACTGAGAGAGGAAAGTAAATGGTGGATAGGTGTAAAATTCGGCTTCTTTAAAATGGGAGAAGAGGAAATAAAGGACCTTCGGAGAGGGTGCCTTAAGAAATTTTACAGAAAGAAGATCGGGAGGAGAGGAGTCTTCAGATGTTGCTGGTCTCCTACATCCATCAGCCCCAGCCAATGTGGTCAGTGGCATGGGATGATGAGAGTTTCAGTCCAAATTATCTGCAGGGAATCGTGTTGGGAAAGGTTGTGATGGAGGGATAAGGGGTTGCTAGGGCAGCTGGTCAAGAAAAAGGGTAGGTAGAAGGGTAGGGGCAAAATAGGTGACCTTCTGAAAATCCAGGATTGAAATGGGTGCTGGAAGAATGAAATGGAAGAAAGGAGAATCTATGGAAGACGTAGAACTCATTGTGAATTTATTTTAACCAAGCGTTTATGGATTGTATCTCGGATATTTTGTAATCATTTGTACTGGGTATTTGACTGTATATATGCCCTGTGTGTTATTATTTTTACATGCATTTACAGGAAATATTATCTTGCTAAAATGTTGACTGAAATGTGTTACTTTAAGCTGAAACTACCGGTGTTGTCATCTTGATACTTCTTGCTTTCTGTAGTCCTTTTCGGCACAGGAATCTCTCACGGGAGATATACAATTAAAAATAATGCTAGCCATCTTTTAGAAAGTCAATGTGGCAAAGATCAGACTTATAATGTGGCTTGACTTTATTATCCAATGTGTTAGAAGCAGCCATTTGGATCCAACCTGATATCAAAGAAAGTTCCCATCAAGAGGAAGGATGTAAAGAATCCTACTTTTAAAAGGCTTTTAACTGCAACCACGCTCCATAACAAAATTACAGCAGCAGTAGGTTCCTCTTAAATAGCACTCTCCTCCCTCTATAACCTTGTTTCAGTAATAGTCTAATAATTCATATACCATGACTAATGCACAATCCACTTTGTTCCAGGAAAGGAGAGAGGCTAGAGGGTTGTTTGTTTTTGTATTTTTGCTTCAGGAGACAAATGTTATAAAATGTTTTCCCCTTCCCAATATGTACTGACTTTGCATTTCCTGCTTGTTGATTATGTGGAAGAACTCATTCAACCGAAAGAATCTGTTGCACAATAGACACAGAGCCATTAGGGCAGAGAGTGGTCCATTTGGGAATCCCAACCAACTCCTGGAAGGCCAATACTCTAGAACACTCTGAACACCCTTGCCTGGTAGGGGAAGATCCATACTGTAGTGGTGGCCAAGTTTGTGGTTTAATGAAAGCCACCCACTATTGTCATTCCCTTTATTTAGGAGCCTCTGATTTGCTTCCCAAGAACTCCGTGTTCGGAAAACCACTGCACTTTTGGAGGTGGTTCCATGGTTCAGTGGTAGAACATACAGTCTGCAAGCGGGAGGCCCTGGGTTCAAATCCTGGCATCTCCAGATAGATCTGTGAAATGTTGTTGTTATTGTTGTTTAGTTGTTTAGTCGTGCCCGACTCTTCGTGACCCCATGGACCAGAGCATGCCAGACACTCCTGTCTTCCACTGCCTCCCACAGTTTGGTCAAACTCATGCTGGTAGCTTCGAGAACACTATCCAACCATCTCATCCTCTGTTGTCCCCTTCTCCTTGTGCCCTCCATCTTTCCCAACATCAGGGTCTTTTCCAGGGAGTCTTCTCTTCTCATGAGGTGGCCAAAGTATTGGAGTCTCAGCTTCAGGATCTGTCCTTCCAGTGAGCACTCAAGGCTGATTTCCTTCAGAATGGATAGGTTTGATCTTCTTGCAGTCCGTGGGACTCTCAAGAGTCTCCTCCAGCACCATAATTCAAAAGCATCAATTCTTCGGCGATCAGCCTCCTTTATTGTCTAGCTCTCACTTCCATACATCACTAGATCTGCGAAATACTCGCATCTAAAGGGTCATTGCTAGTCAGATTGGGAGTGGGCAAAAAACATGTCAGGATTTCATAATAGAAATAAACAAAACATTGAGACCTGAGGTCCCCAGTTTCACTTGAAACACTTTCAGTGGCAAGATTCAGCTGCCCATCTGCAAGCGCAATGAGTTCAGATGAATCATTGGAGCTGGAAGAAAGGAAAGTGATTGTGTGTGAGAGTTGCACTGCGCTTCAGAAGTACTCTACTGCAGACATTATCCCAGCTTCCTCTTGGTGTTGCGATGGAGCTTGAGATGCATTTCAGCAATGAGGAGGGCAGGAGTTGTCCCTGCAATTCTGCTGGGCTTGGAAAATCTCAGTAGCCTATTGCAATGGAAGGGGCGATTCTGACTGTTGAGATAGAAATGATGTGGGGATGTGAATAGATGCTCGGGGAGGATATATTTATTAGATATTATCCTTCCTACCTCATGCTTGTGAGTTTGGCAGAGAGCATTCATTTGCAGCTTAAAAGGAAACTTAGATAGGCTAGTGTTAGGCTTTTAGTTTAAGTTATCCAGGATGCCTTAAGCCAGACTGGATTTTCCTGGTATTTTCCCCTTTTCTCCCCCTAAAAACAATAATCGCACAAACAGCCTTGTAAAAATAACATTTAATTAACAGATACAGCAGATTTGATCAGGCAGGCTTAAAATGGTAATTCAGTTACAAAGACATACCTTGTTGTTTAGTCGTTTAGTTGTGTCCGACTCTTCGTGACCCCATGGACCAGAGCACGCCAGGCACTCCTGTCTTCCACTGCCTCCCGCAGTTTGGTCAGACTCATGCTGGTAGCTTCGAGAACACTGTCCAACCATCTCATCCTCTGTCGTCCCCTTCTCCTTGTGCCCTCCATCTTTCCCAACATCAGAGTCTTTTCCAGGAAGTCTTCTCTTCTCATGAGGTGGCCAAAGTATTGGAGCCTCAGCTTCACGATCTGTCCTTCCAGTGAGCACTCAGGGTAATTTCCTTAAGAATGGAGAGGTTTGATCTTCTTGCAGTCCATGGGACTCTCAAGAGTCTCCTCCAGCACCATAATTCAAAAGCATCAATTCTTCGGCGATCAGCCTTCTTGATGGTCCAGCTCTCACTTCTATACATCACTACTGGGAAAACCATGGCTTTAACAATACGGACCTTTGTTGGCAAGGTGATGTCTCTGCTTTTTAAGATGCTATCTAGGTTTACCATCGCCTTTCTCCCAAGGAGCAGGCGTCTTTTAATTTTGTGGCTGCTGTCACCATCTGCAGTGATCAAGGAGCCCAAGAAAGTAAAATCTCTCACTGCCTCCATTTCTTCCCCTTCTGTTTGCCAGGAGGTGATGGGACCAGTGGCCATGATCTTCGTTTTTTTGATGTTGAGCTTCAGACCATATTTTGCTCTCTCCTCTTTCACCCTCATTAAAAGGTTCTTTAATTCTTTCTCACTTTCTGCCATCAAGGTTGTGTCATCTGCATATCTGAGGTTCTTGATATTTCTTCCGGTGATCTTAATTCCGGCTAGGGATTCATCCAGCCCAGCCTTTCGCATGATGAATTCTGCATATAAGTTGAATAAGCAGGGAGACAATATGCAGCCTTGTCGTACTCCTTTCCCAATTTTGAACCAATCAGTTGTTCCATATCCAGTTCTAACTGTAGCTTCTTGTCCCACATAGAGATTTCTCAGGAGACAGATGAGGTGATCAGGCACTCCCATTTCTTTAAGAACTTGCCATAGTTTGCTGTGGTCGACACAGTCAAAGGCTTTTGCATAGTCAATGAAGCAGAAGTAGATGTCTTTCTGGAACTCTCTAGCTTTCTCCATAATCCAGCGCATGTTTGCAATTTGGTCTCTGGTTCCTCTGCCCCTTCGAAATCCAGCTTGCACTTCTGGGAGTTCTTGGTCCACATACTGCTTAAGCCTGCCTTGTAGAATTTTAAGCATAACCTTGCTAGCGTGTGAAATGAGTGCAATTGTGCGGTAGTTGGCGCATTCTTTGGCACTGCCCTTCTTTGGAATTGGGATGTAGACTGATCTTCTCCAATCCTCTGGCCACTGCTGAGTTTTCCAAATTTGCTGGCATATTGAGTGTAGCACCTTAACAGCATCAGCGTTTAAAATTTTTAATAGTTCAGCTGGAATATCATCACTTCCACTGGCCTTGTTATTGGCAATGCTTTCTAAGGCCCATTTGACTTCACTCTCCAGGATGTCTGGCTCAAGGTCAGCAACCACACTACCTGGGGTGTACGAGACATTCCATATCTTTCTGGTATAATTCCTCTGTGTATTCTTGCCACCTCTTCTTGATGTCTTCTGCTTCTGTTAGGTCCTTTCCACTTTTGTCTTTTATTATGGTAATCTTTGTATGAAATGTTCCTTTCATATCTCCAATTTTCTTGAACAGATCTCTGGTTTTTCCCATTCTATTGTCTTCTTCTATTTCTTTGCATTGCTCGTTTAAGAAGGCCTTCTTGTCTCTCCTTGCTATTTTTTGGAAATCTGCATTCAATTTCCTGTATCTTTCACTATCTCCCTCGCATTTTGCTTGCCTTCTCTCCCCCGCTATTTGTAAGGCCTCATTGGACAGCCACTTTGCTTTCTTGCATTTCCTTTTCATTGGGATGGTTTTAGTTGCTGCCTCCTGTATAATGTTACGAGCCTCCATCCATAGTTCTTCAGGCACTCTGTCCACCAAATCTAAATCCTTAAACCTGTTCCTCACTTCCACTGTGTATTCATAAGGGATTTGACTTAGATTGTATCTTACCGGCTCAGTGGTTTTAACTACTTTCTTCAGTTTAAGCTTGAATTTTGCTATGAGAAGCTGATGATCTGAGCCACAATCAGCTCCAGGTCTTGTTTTTGCTGACTGTATAGAGCTTCTCCATCTTTGGCTGCAGAGAATATAATCAATCTGATTTCGATGCTGCCCATCTGGTGATGTCCATGTGTAGAGTCGTCTCTTGTGTTGTTGGAAAAGCGTGTTTGTGATGACCAACTTGTTCTCTTGGCAGAACTCTATTAGCCTTTGCCCTGCTTCGTTTTGAACTCCAAGGCCAAACTTGCCAGTTGTTCCTTTTATCTCTTGACTCCCTACTTTAGCATTCCAATCCCCTATAATGAGAAGAACATCCTTCTTTGGTGTCATTTCCATAAGGTGTTGTAAGTCTTCATAAAATTGGTCAATTTCAGTTTCTTCAGCACCAGTGGTTGGTGCATAAACTTGGATTACTGTGATGTTAAGAGGTCTGCCTTGGATTCGTATCGAGATCATTCTATCATTTTTGAGATTGCATCCCAGTACAGCTTTCGCCACTCTTTTGTTGACTATGAGGGCCACTCCATTTCTTTTACGGGATTCTTGCCCACAGTAGTAGATATGATGGTCATCTGAACTGAATTCGCCCATTCCTGTCCATTTTAGTTCACTGATGCCCAGAATGTCAGTATTTATTCTTTCCATCTCATTTTTGACCACATCCAACTTACCAAGGTTCATGGTACTTACATTCCAGGTTCCTATGCAATATTTTTCTTTACAGCATTGGACTTTCCTTTCGCTTCCAGGCATATCTGCAACTGAGCGTCCTTTCGGCTTTGGCCCAGCCGCTTCATCAGCTCTGAATCTACTTGTACTTGTCCTCCGCTCTTCCTCAGTAGCATGTTGGACGCCTTCCGACCTGAGGGGCTCATCTTCCAGCGTCATAACTTTTATATGCCTGTTGCCTTTGTCCATGGAGTTTTCTTGGCAGGGATACTGGAGTGGCTTGCCGGTTTCTGCTCCAGGTGGATCACGTTTGGTCAAAAGTCTCCACTATGACCTGTCCATCTTGGGTGGCCCTGCACGGCATAGCTCATAGCTTCTCTGAGTTATTCAAGCCCCTTCGCCACGGCAAGGCAGTGATCCATGAAGGGGAAGACATACCTTAGTCTAGCTTAAGATGGTGTCTGAGCTCCATCATGTAGCTCGGACTCACATTTTCACATTGCTTGCTTGGTGGAAAGTGACAAAAAAGAAAGGATGTGCCTAGGCAGGTAAGAGAATACAGTGGTACCTCGGGTTAAGAACTTAATTTGTTCTGGAGGTCTGTTCTTAACCTGAAACTGTTCTTAACCTGAAGCACCACTTTAGCTAAAGGGGCCTCCTCCTGCTGCTGTGCCGCCGCTGCACAATTTCTGTTCTCATCCTGAAGCAAAGTTCTTAACCCGAGGTAATATTTCTGGCTTAGCGGAGTCTGAAGCGTATGTAACCTGAGGTACCATTGTATATACAGTGGTACCTCTGGTTGCAAACTGTATCTGTTCCGGAGCCCAGCTCACAACATGAGCAGAACGCAACCTGTGTCTGCGGGTCGCGATTCACTGCTTCTGCACATGCACGTGACGTCATTTTGAGCGTCTGCACATGCGCAAGTGGCGAAACCTGGAAGTAACCCTTTCCGGTACTTCCAGGTCGCCACGGGACGCAACCTGAAAAGATTTAACCCGAAGCGTCTTTAACCCGAGGTATGACTGTATAGCTATGCTGTGGGAGCGGGAGTGTCTCTCACAGAGTTCTCTCTAGCAAACTTACAGGAAAACTCTCTGGGCTTCAGCTCCTACCATGTGCCTATCTAGCAAAACATGAATTGTGGGTCTCGTTTCAATTCCAGGTGCAATCCCCTTACTCCCCAACTCCCAAGGGTTTGTCACCGGTGCCGAGTTGCGTTTTGGACGTGAAGCGTGAGGTCAGAGACGAGATTTCTCCATCTCGCATTAGGAGAGTGGACCTGGTGGCCACAAATATTTTGGTCATCCAGAAACGTGGTTTTCTGGATAAGGCTGCTGTATAGCAAATATGATTTTAAGAGGACAATATGAACTATGGTGAACTCTCTTGCAAGATGGAGCAATGCAATGGTTTAGGTGACAGCAGAGCACAGAACAGACTGAGGAGGATGCAGAGAGATCCAATAATGTGTTCTCTTCTGATGCAGCAGGTGTTCTGTTTGGCAGAGGCATTTTATGTGGGGAATTCTGTTTCATCAGCAAAGGTGTTCTGCAAGGGAGCGTGGCCTTGTCAGGGGTCCTGTTTCTCAGAGCACACACGAGGCTCTGTGTTGCCGAAATCTAGCTCCCGTCTCCACTCTCCATCACGCGCCCCACACCTCCCGTATGTGAACCGCACCTCTTTCCCAGCAACGCACAAACTCGGCTCTCTGTTGGATGAATGATTTTTTTCCATGATAACCATGTGGGCTCGCAACACAATTCCACCCATCTGCACCCAGTTCCATTAGCAACATTGTCACCCGCAATGAAATGACATGAATACCGGGCTATCATTGCCAACATGACTGCAGGAAAACATTAATTAGCCCTCATTTGCATTTGTCAGCGCTACTTTGGGAGAGACAAATCTGTCGCGGCAAAGATGCTTTCACAAACTATCGCTGCTTATGTGATAAGCAGATGCACCGAACCTTGCTATCTTGGCTGAGATCTGGCAGCCATAACCCCACACACCAAAGCGGAGGGTTCCTCGCAAGCTCCTGCCGTAGGGACAAGAGGTGTGATATGGGGGCATGTGCCAGAAGCTGAGGGAGAAGTGGTTGGGTGGGCAGAGTAGTTGTTGAGACTAAAGAAGTATGGCAAGAACAACTATGGTTTTATAAGGCGAGATTGGAGTGGAATAACCCGAGTCACTGATAGGTTAGGGGCAGTTCAGAATGGCTTCCCAGCATGTAGGCTGCATACAAAATGGCAGGGGCAGACCTTGGTAATATGGTGTCCCAAGTGAGGACAAAATTTGACAACCCCTAACTTTGAGTAGGTATCTGTATACATAGAGGGTACCTCTATAAATATGGTTGTTCTTGTTGTTGAGACCCAGGACCAACTGGTTGAAAACCAAATGGTCCAAGTTACCCCAAAGAAATACAGTTGTACCTCGGGTTACAGGAGCTTCAGGTTACAGACGCTTCAGGTTACAGACTCCGCTAACCCAGAAATTGTACATTGGGTTAAGAACTTTACTTCAGGATGAGAACAGAAATTGTGCAGCAGCGGTGTGGCGGCAGCAGGAGGCCCCATTAGCTAAAGTTGTACCACAGGTTAAGAACAGTTTCAGGTTAAGAACGGACCTCCAGAACGAATTAAGTTCTTAACCCGAGGTACCACTATACTTAAGTATTTTTTTTAAAAAAATATTATCATCATCATCATTTTCTGCCCCCTTGGCTCTGGCACCATATGTGGGGGAACCACCCACACTACCCTAAATCTGGCGCTGACAGTGGGATAGGTATCGCACATCGGTAGAGGTTTCAAGGTCAGGTTTCACCTTGAAACTTATTTCCTTATGTATAAAGGCTCACAGAATGGCTTCCAGATCAATGAAAGCAAGACAGTCCCTGCCCCCCAGTTGTACAGTCTAAAAAGACACGGCACAAAAGGAAAAAGGAATGTGAGCGGTGAGGAAATAAGCAAACTCGGATGCCCGTTCTTAGGCACAACGACTACATGGGACAGACACAACTGAAGGAGAGGAGGACTCAAAGGTTGGTGGTGTTCCAGCTGCATCAATGGAGAGAGCTTGCATCTCTTCTCTATTTGTGCCAGCCTCATTTTTCGCTATTGAAAGCCCTGTCATTCAAGTGCTGGATCTCTGCATCACCATGGCTGTTAGTTGGAGGAGAAAGGTAATTTTGAGGATCAGTCAGGGGGAATTCAGAGGGACAGTTGTTGTTGTTGTTGTTGTTGTTGTTGTTTCCCAGTCTGGGACTCAAGGTGGCTTACACAGATAAAATGGAACCAGCTAAAAATATAGAAATGGCAAATCATTAAAATGTAGCTAAATGCAATAGAATTAAAAATATAAAACAAAGACAATCGTAACAGCAACCATAGAATCATAGAATCATAGAATCAGAGAGTTGGAAGAGACCACAAGGGCCATCGAGTCCAACTCCCTGCCAAGCAGGAAACACCATCAGAGCACTCCTGACATATGGTTGTCAAGCCTCTGCTTAAAGACCTCCAAAGTAGGAGACTCCACCACACTCCTTGGCAGCAAATTCCACTGTCGAACAGCTCTTACTGTCAGGAAGTTCTTCCTAATGTTTAGGTGGAATCTTCTTTCTTGTAGTTTGGATCCATTGCTCCGTGTCCGCTTCTCTGGAGCAGCAGAAAACAACCTTTCTCCCTCCTCTATGTGACATCCTTTTATATATTTGAACATGGCTATCATATCACCCCTTAACCTCCTCTGTTAACCCCTTAACCAAAGCAGGCTGGGCAAACTTGGCCTAATTCTGTTAGACATTTTGGAAAATTGTTTTCTATAGGTTTGCCCTCTCTGGAGAGTTTGTCACCAAACTTAGCATGAGGGCTTCCAAGGTGGGAGCAGCATATTTTGTTGATAGAGATGCTGTCCACCATTTTGAATCAAGATGGCAGACCAAAACGTAGATTTGGTGTGACTTTGCCCATTTGGGGTCATGGGTTCATCCGCCTCTCAAGATACCACCACCAAGCTCAGCACGAGGTTTTCCTCAGGTGGGGGCAGTACAGTCCATGTTGATGTTTTGACACTAGGCTCTAGTGTCTGACCAAAATGTGACTTTGGCGTGACTTCGTTCACTTTTTGGCAGGATGGGTCCAAACTCACAAACGGCATTATCCATTTTAAAACCTCAATATATAGGGGTTTCTCAAAACTCCTGGGCACCGCTGGACACTCCCCACTAGTATTGCTATATTGGGAACTCTGAATGCAACTTTTTGGCCTTGTTAGGTTTCAAGTCTTGTACAGCATTTGGTTTGACAGGAAACAATAAGGATCCATTCTGCTTGCTGGATCAGCCCCCCCCCCCCAATTTGGAATATTTACTTTTTCCACCTCCCTTCTAATGAATCTTTTGGGCACCCATGATCTGTGTCCCTTTTATTTTCTTCTGGTGATGCATCCTCTCTCCCCACCCCACCCATTTTTTGTGATGATACAGAAGTGACCACCCTGTTCTGCCCAGTTGTGCATCTATATGTTGTTGTGGTGGTGGTGGTGTGGTGTTGTGTTTTTGTCCAGCTGTGCATCTAACCTCTTTGTATGCTGTTCATTTGTATTATTCTGCCAATAGGGTGAGAGGAAGACATAAAATAAGACAATGTTTAATCTGTCAATAAGGGGAGCCCCCGAGTGCCTCTTACTTACTTAACTAAATAACCATTTGGAAGCTAGATAAAGCTCTGTGTTTGCAGGGCTTAAGCTGTTTCCTGCAGTCAGCTAACAGAACTGTATAGAGAGGCCTTGTGGTCATTCCTCTCCACTTTCTTGCTTGCTGGCCTCCTGTTTCTTCAAAGGCTGCATGGCAGCAATCAATCTGACATGAGCAGGAAGGAAAGGGATGGGCAAAGGGGCTGTCAGGCAGGAAGGAGGGTCAGCAGACAGGGTCGGACATTAAGCTATAAGCACCATGTTTTTGGTGTCCGAGTGAGAGGCCACAGAATTTCCCCACTCCTCTCAGCAGGCTGCCCAGACTGGGAGAAGATGGCAGACCCAGGGTGACCACCTAGGAACATGTCTTATACCATACCCTGCAAGTGTCCCCATTTCCCAGGGATAGTCCTGGAATTACGAAAGCCATCCTGGCTTCTGATTTGATCCCGGAATGTCCCTATTTCCCCTGCCAGGGCTGCTGCAGCCGAACTCAGGGAGGAGTCAGAGTCAGTGCTCGCCCCAAGCGATGACAATGGAAGCGGCTGTGAGGGAACATCTCCTTGCCTCTCCTTGGCCGCCACCGCTGACCTTCCCCCTTGGGCAGCTCACAGCAGCTGCTGGAGAGGAGGTTTTCCCTTCTTTCTACCAAAGAACAAAATAAAACCAATAAGGCATGTGTCTTCTCCTTGGCGATCACTTGTAGCCAAGTAAGGTTGTCTTCCATAAACATGGTTTTAACAATGAGTCCGTAAGTCACTGTGAAGGCCAATTCTGGATCCACACGTCCTTCCATAGTGGGGACATAGGTTTCTGGGTTGGAGTTGATCACGGTGTGGATTTGCCAAGCATGCCCTCCTCTTAGCACATTTCTCCCTTTTGTCCTGAGTTCGAGCATCTTCAAAACACATGACACCTTTGGTAAAGGCTGTTCTCCAATTGGAGCGCCTGCAGGCCAGTGTTTCCCAGTTCTCTGTGTTTATATTACTTTTTTTTTTAGATTTGCCTTGAGAGTCTTTGAACCTCTTTTGTTGACCATCAGCATTATGCTTTCCATTTTGAAGTTGCTTTGGAAGGCGATAATCTGGCATCCGCACAACATGACCAGTCCAATGAAGTTGATGTTGAAGAATCATTGCTTCAACCCTGGGGATCTTTGCTTCTTCCAGTACACTGATCTCGCCTGTCTTCCCAAGTGACCCTTCCTCTGGTTGGAAATATTCTGCAGGACAGGGACAAAAATGGGGGAATCGAGGAGGGTCAATTGGGGTGGGTGGAGTGAGAAATGTCCCTATTTTCATCTGAAGAATGTTGGAGGTTATGTTACATTGAGTCAGACCATTGGTCCATCTCCTGAATGTAGCTCACTGTTGTCTACCCAGACTGGCAGCAACCCTCCAGAGTTTCAGCCAAAGGACATTCCCAGCCCTAAGTGGAGATGCTGGAATCTTCAGCATGCAAAGCAGAATGCTTTAGAACAGGGATGGTGATGCTGGCACAACAGAGGCAGCCGCAACTCAGGGGAGTCATAATATCTCCACAGGAAGGTTTACATTTTCCGCGATTAGGACATAAAACAAGGCTATGTTTAATCTGTCAATAACAGGAGCCTGCCTTAATGCCTTGCTTCTTGTTTGAGTAATTATTAGAAGCTACATAACCTCAATATTTACAGTGCTTTAAGGGCAAGCCACACTCTGTAGGCAAATGAACGTAACAAAATCCTGTTCTCTCCCCCTCCCCCTTTATGGAAAAGAGATTCATAGGACTGGAATTTTGAGTGGAAAACTAGCGGCCTGGAAAGGGAGTACTGAATCTTTTCCTTCTCCAAATTTCCTCCCACAGCTTCTACTATGTAGGGATCAAGATGCAGATATAAAGCATCTCTCCACCGTCTTTGGTAAGAGCCAAGCACTGAATATTGGCGGCAGGGGAAGATGACCCAAGTCATAGGCCCTTAAATTCAGAATGTCATCAAATTATTTTCATAGAATTGTAGAGTTGGAAGGGATCCCTAGGGGTCATCTAGTCCAACCCCCTGCAATGCAGGAATCTCAGCTAAAGCAGCAATGACAGGTGGCCATCCAACCTCTGCTTAAGAACCTCCCAGGAGGGAGAGTCCACCACCTTCTGAGGGAGTCCATTCCACTGTCAAACAGTTCTTACAGTCAGAAAGTTCATCCTGATGGTTCAGCCAGAATCTCCTTTCTTGTAACTTGGAATCAATTGGTTTGAGTTCTAATCTCTGGAGCAGGAAAAAGCAAGCTTGCTCCATCTTCCATGTGATAGCCCTTGAGATATTCAAAGATGTCTATCATATCTCCTCTCAGTCTCCTCTTTTCCAGGCTAAACATACCCAGCTCCTTCAACCGTTCCTCATAGGGCTTGGTTTCCAGACCCTTGATCATCCTGGTTGCTCTTCTCTGCACATATTTTAACTTGTCAACATCCTACTTAAATTGTGGTGCCCAGACCAGAACTGGGCACAGTGTTGTTGTTAAGATTTTTATACCACCCTTCATCTGCAGATCACAGGGTTATTTACAGCATAAAACGAAAACACAAAATACATAGCAAAAAACCAATAACAAACCAATAGCCCCCTTCCCAGAAGCACATTTAAAAGCCAAAGGCCTGGTTATAGAAGAATGCAAGAGACACACAAGGTAGTGGTTTCAGTGGACGCCTGCATTTCCACCTGAGGAATTTTACACAAGTTTCAGTCTCAAAGCTTCTCCCCATGAATCAATCCAAATCATAACTTTGCCATGTACTGTAGTATCTTGAACTGACTCTCAAATTCAGGCAGTCCTGAGGATTTCTAGCAACAGGCTCTTGGATCTGTGCAAAAGGGGGTGGGGGAGGGAGGAACACTAAAAAATAAAAAAATGCAGATCTGCAGTCTCTGGAACGACAAGCTTTTTTTAAGAAAAGGGGAAAAAAAACAAGGGATGTGTACGTACGCAGACATGAGACCCTAAAGCCTAATAAGGAAAGTCTTTACCATTTGTTTAAAGGGCTGGTAATTTATGTTTTTTTGCCCTCTTCCTGAGGAAGGTTGCTTACTTTCTGTTTATGCAGCCACTTTTTAATGTGCGATTGTACATTTGAGGCTGGCTGGAGAAGAACACACTTGAGAGCGAATGCCGAGTGGATGAAGAACAGGCAGCAGGCCGTTGTTTATTCCCATTATACAATAGCAGACTTTTAATGCATTGCATGTGAGGCTCTGAATGGAGGAACTGCCACAGGTAGGCAGAAAGGAAAGCCCAGTGCAAATGGCCGGGTGTTTCCACACAAACCTCTTTTCTGCACAATGAGATGCACTTATTGGTTGTGCGCTGCCGACACGCCCCTGCCCAGGCGCATACGTGCTCCACACTTTGATTCCAGAGCTGGAATTCAGGATCCTCCCAGAGAAAATGAAAAGGGTAGTAGATTCAGAAGAGTCAGAACTTCTTTACACAACACCATAGTCGTGCATTTCTGCGTACATTTACTTGGTTGGAGAGCTGCGCCGCAAAATTCAGATAGTTGCAAATTTTGAAAGGATGGAGGGGTTTCGGTTCTCAGATGTGAATTAGGTAGGTTCGTCTTTAAATGTGAATCGACTCTATTTTTAAAAATTTATTTCAAAACCAAAAAAAAATTACAAACATCAAATTCAAAATCCATATTCATTTTCTAACATAAGCCTATTACATAGATCACCTAAATTAAAATATATCTAATTGCTCTAGGCTTCCCTTTGCTATATGTAAATACAACACAATTAACAAATTATATTATAAATGATATTATAGGTTCCCATATACCCCCACTCCCCTTCACCCATGTGTGATCTCAATATTTTACTTCTTCCAATTTGTTGTGTTGTTATAATTTAATAATTATTCAATTGATTCTATTTTAATTTTCTTGCTTACCCCTGCATGTTTTACGCATTCTCTATTAATATTTCAATTCCAGAACCATATTTTTTCATGTGAATTGACTCTAATTTCTCCTCCATCCCTTCTTCTAAGCAGGCCACCAGTGACCATGTTGGATCCAGGAGTATCCCAAAACTCCTTATAGGGGAGTGAAGGGCAGTCTAGTCTCCCAGCCTCTTGGACCCAAGAATTCAGAATGCACATCACACTTGTCATATCAGGATTCAGGATCGATATACTGGCCTGCTTCCCATCCACCCACACTTCCAAGCACTGGTCTAGCACCCAACTGCCTCTCCTGATTCAGATGCCTTTGGGAAACCAGCAAGCAGGATAGACCTTGAAAGTGGGAGTGGAACCACTGAAATACATTATCTCCAACCCCAAAGGGTGGCCCTGCCTCCATCTCTCTCCCAATGAATGCCATCGATGAGGACGTCTAACGCAGTCTCAGTGCCATGACCCGGCATGAAGCTGGGTCATACAGTGGTAACTCGGGTTACATACACTTCAGGTTACATACGCTTCAGGTTACATGTGCTTCAGGTTACATGCGCTTCAGGTTACAGACTCCACTAACCCAGAAATAGTACCTCAGGTTAAGAACTTTGCTTCAGGATGAGAACAGAAATTGTGCTCCGGCGGCACAGTGGCAGCAGGAGGCCCCATTAGCTAAAGTGGTGCTTCAGGTTAAGAAGAGTTTCCAGTTAAGTATGGACCTCCGGAACGAATTAAGTACTTAACCCGAGGTACCACTGTACTTTCTTCCCTTGATGTCTCTTTTGAGAACTGCGAAGCTGTAGCTGAAAAGACAACTTGTGCGTTTGCTTTAAGTCCTCAGTGGGCTTGTTGAAGGCTTGAGGACTTCTTTCCCAACACAGAAGAGTGGGGAGCTCAGCCCTTCTTGTTTTCATTATTCCAGATATCCAAGTGGGCTGATTGCAAGTGGGGACAGCAGAGCTCCTTTTCCCTCGACTTTTTACAAGAAAAGATTGCACTTTGCCTAATATGGCCTGCTCAATGGACCCTTTGCTTACAGCTATAATTTTAAACAGAAGGTTCGTGCTTCGTATCCCCCCCCCCTTCTCCACAAGCTGGTTCATTTCACTAGGAAGAAAATGGGACATTAATTAACCCTTTCTTGAGTTGTGTAGTTCTTAACTGATTGGAGGCTGGCGTTAGCTGTGCAATGCAAAATTACTGCACACACCACAATCTACTGCAGATGGGTAGGTTTAAGCCAAAAAAGGGAACATTTACAAAACACTAGCAGTTTGAAAGCATGTCAAAGTGCAAGTAGATAAATAGGTACCGCTCCGGCGGGAAGGTAAACGGCGTTTCCATGCGCTGCTCTGGTTTCGCCAGAAGCGGCTTAGTCATGCCTCCCACACGACCTGGAAAAACTGTCTGCGGAGAAACGTTGGCTCCCTCGGCCTGAAAGTGAGATGAGCGCCGCAACCCCAGAGTCGTTCGCGACTGGACTTAACTGTCAGGGGTCCTTTACCTTTACAATTCTCAGGAAAGCGCTGCTGCTTTAAAGCTGGTGTTTTAAAAAGAAAACATTTTTTTGAAAGTACTTGCAAGCTTTTGGGTGTATTTGCAAAGGGTGAGTAGTGCAGGTGTGTTTCAGATCGATTGATGTGATTACTCCCGAGGAGCACCTGCATTTCTAGCCAAACAGCAGAATCTGCAACAGGGATGGGGAACCGGCAGCTTTCCAGAGGTTGCTGAATTACAGTTTTGCCATCTCTGGCCGTTGGCCACGCCGGCTGGGGCTGATGGGAAATGAAGTCCAAGAATACCTGGAGGGCTACAAGGTCCCCACACTTGGTCCTCAAGCTGAAATGGTGTGCAGGGGGACTTCCCCCACTCCCCAGCCCATGTCTGCTGGATGTGGGAAGGAGGATGTGGGGCTGAGGCCATGAGCTTTCTGTTGGGATACTGCCAGGGAGATAAAGTCCATCATGGCCCCAAGCCGTCTGCCGGACGATCCATCGATCTCCCGTAGGCACGCAGTATCATCAATTTAGCGGCATGGGTTTCTAGGAAATATCTTGCCTCATTCCAGAGCTCATGCACACTCTATCAGCAGATAAAGTACAGCAGAAGTCGCACCCAGGAGAGCATTATTTACAAGCTTTATTCAGCGTTGATCAGAACAAAGAAAGACATGACTGCCTGCGTCAGTGTCTCCGACAGAGAGAGAAACGAAAGCAATAGCAAACATAAACATCCTGTGAGCAGGACATGCGCAGACTCTGACCCACAAAGCCTGCTCCCTTTTAAGGAAAAAAGAGACCTAGCACATTCACTCTCCAAATGTGTGTGGGGTTTGTGTGTGTGTCTCAAAACAGAAGTAGGGAGACAATTCAATTCAGGTTGACTTTAACGGTGAAGCGCCCTAAACCCACATTGAAACACAGCCGTGCTTCAAAATCCGCACTTCACCGAATTTTTTAGGACCCTCACCCAAAGCAAGGTAGATGTGTGGGGTGTGTGGGGGTGCAATTGATTGCATTTATATCCCCCCCTTTGATCCAAGGAACTCAAGAGGGTATGCATGATTTCTCTACCCCACCCCACCCCTTCATTTAACCCCCACAACGACCCTGTGATGTAGGTTAGGCTGAGAGGCAGTGAGTGGTTTAAGGTCAACCAGGGAGCTTCATAGCCAAGTGGGGATTTGAACCCTGGTTGCCTGGGTACCCACGCCTCTCTCCCATAGCTGTCAACTTACAGCCTCGAAAATAAGGGATCAGCAGCCAAAATAAGGGATTTTAGTCAACCAGCAGCCAAACAAAGCCTCAAGCGGTGGTTACCACAGCGCAGCAACCCGGCAAAGGGGATGCAGCAAGATAAACCACCGTCACCTCTCCGCTGGGAAGCGCTGAGCAAAGGCGAGTCCCCAGGCAATGCGACCGATTTGATTGGCACAAGGCATGCAAGCTCCACCCCCCAGTCGTTCTTAGACTTCTTATTGGGTGAGCAAGGCAGCCAAGCAACACAGTTGGAGCCTCCCTCCTTCCTGGCCGGCAGGGAGGGAGGGAGAGGAGCTGCTTCCTTTGAAAGCCGGGAAATTTAAGGGACATCATCAATAAGGGACAGCAGCGGGACATGGCGCTGGGATAAGGGAGTTTCCCACCAAATAAGGGACGGTTGACAGCTATGCTCTCTCCCCCTCCCACCCCTCTATATTATGGAATGGCTGCATGGGGGGGGGGCAGGGGAAAAAAATAAGCTCAGTTTTCTGTTATCTCAAAAGCGGTTAGAATAGTGTGGGGAAAACTGGCTCCCTCCTCATGGATCACCTACGTGTGCCTTTCTGGAATCAACGCTAGAAAACGGAGGGCTCGCCAACAAGTCACTACCCAGTGTGGGCTGCAATGCCCAAACGCCTGCTGTTGGGCCATAAGGGAGTGCAAGATCTTCTGGAAGCAGTGAAGTGAGGTCACTCATTAGATTATTTTTAATGGGCCAGTCCTTGGTTGGCCCACCTGGTGCTCCGATGGCTAAATATAGTAAGGACGGAGCAGTATCAGCAAACACATCTAATTGTCTGGCATTTTGTTTAGACATCTCATGCTAATTCGCTGCATTAGCTTTTCGGAAAGCTTAAGATACGAGACTCGCTGCGGGAAGGAAAGCCGGCTGCTCCTCAGCTAGTCTGGGGAGAGATTTGCTCTGGGGTGTCAGAAATCTCCAATCCAGTCTCCCCTAGCCTGGCGCCGTCCAGAAATGTTTCGGGCTACAACTCATATGATATCCCTGGCCATTGGCCACACCGGCTGAGGCTGATGGGAGCTGAAGTCCAGCAGCATCGCTTCTCCTGACCCAACATGATGTGCAACAGTGGGAGGGTATTGGGAGGGCTCAGGTCACATGAGCAACAGCAGCCAGGCCCAGGAGGTCAGGGAGTCCCCAGAATGTGCCCCAAAATGTCCTTCACCCCCCAAAAAACATCCAACCCCCTGCAGCATATTTGCCCCCTTCTCAACGCCTCCCTTACCTGGCTTTGAGATGGTACCACCTTGGCTCAGCGCCCAGTGTGTGTGCCCTGCTCACACAGCCTGAAATCAGGCCCGGTACATGGCTTCCATAAGTGCATTTGCTGAAGATATATATAGAGTTCGAAAGCCACACTTCTGTCTCAGGGAATCATCATCATCATCAATTTATTATTCATACCCCGCCCATCTGGCTGGGCTTCCCCAGCCACTCTGGGCCGCTTCCAACAAAATATTAAAATACAGTAATGCATCAAACATTAAAAGTTTCCCTGAACAGGGCTACTTTCAGATGTCTTCTAAAAGTCTGGTAGTTGTTGTTCTTTTTGACATCTGGTGGGAGGGCGTTACACAGGGCGGGTGCCACCACCGAGAAGGCCCTCTGCCTGGTTCCCTGTAACTTGGCTTCTCGTAATGAGGGAACCACCAGAAGGCCCTCAGCGCTGGACCTCAGCATCTGGGCAGAACGATGGCAGTTGAGATGCTCTGTCAGGTATACTGGGCCGAGGCCGTTTAGGGCTTTAAAGGTCAACACTAACACTTTGAATTGTGCTCGGAAATGCCGTGGTCCCGGAAGGTCTGACTGGTCGCCATATTTAGGGATGGGAAGGCCTCTTTAATCCTGGCCCAGTTGCTACATTTTCACCCGCCCCTCCCCAAACACTTGGCTCAACTCCTTTAAGAGCATCCCTGTGGAATGTGACAAAAGGTCTGTCTAGTCCAGCATCCCTTTCTCAAAGAGGCCAAGCAGATACCCTGGCGTGAGCCACCTGGAGATCTCTTTGTATACAAAAAATATGCTTTAATGCTTGGTCAGAATGGAAGATGGCAGGACCCCCAAGGATATGCTCTGTGGGGAGCTGGCTGCAGGCCCATAGGCAAACCAACTCTGTGTTACAAAGATGTCTGCAAACATGACATGAAGGCTGGCAACATCAACCCCACCCTGTGGGAATCCCTTAAAAGACGACCGCAGGGCCTGGAGACAGGCAGTCACAGTCCCTCCAAGTGTCCCTATTTTCCAGGGACAGTCCTGGATTTGCAGAAGCCGTCCCGATTTCTGATTTGATCCCGGAATGCCCTGCTTTCCCTTAGGACGTCCCTATTTTTATTGAAGAAATGTTGGAGGATATGAAGTTATGCAACCCCTGAGCTGAGGGAATAACCATACAACCTTTAGAAGACGTCTGAAGGCAGCCCTGTACAGTGATACCTCGGGTTACAGATGCTTCAGGTTACAGACGCTTCAGGTTACAGACTCCTCTAACCCACAAATAGTACCTCAGGTTAAGAACTTTGCTTCAGGAGGAGAACAGAAATCGGGCGGCAGCAGCGGGAGGCCCCATTAGCTAAAGTGGTGCTTCAGGTTAAGAACAGTTTCAGGTTAAGAACGGACCTCCAGAACGAATTAAGTTCGTAACCCGAGGTACCACTGTATAGGGAAGTTTTTTTTAAATGCTTGATGTTTTATTTTGTTATTATATAGATTGGAAGCCACCCACAGTGGCTGAGGCAACCCAGTCCGAATATAACAATTATTGTTATTATTCTGGAGCAGCAGTTCTCAACCTGTGGGTCCCCAGATGTTGTTGGACTACAACTCTCCTCGTCCCTGAGCTCTGGCCTTGCTAGCTAGGGGTGATGGGAGTTGTAGTTCAACAACATCTGGGGACCCACAGGTTGAGAAAGGCTGGAATAAGGTGTCCCTGTTTTCATCAGAGAAATGTTGGAAGGCGTTGCAGTCAGGGTGTGCATCTACAGCAGTGACCAGAAGAGAAATGAGTGCCGGGTGGAGCACAGAGAGAAGAAACATGTTCATCTGCAGCAGCACAACCGAACTCCTTCATCTGCCCCGGCTGCAACAAAACATGTCTCTCCTGTATCAGTCTCTACAGCCAGGGGAGGTACTGCAAGCTTCCAGCAGTTTGACTTACTCCCAAAGGTGCATTCCCCCATTGTCTCCTGAGACAGACGGATGCCAATAACCACTAAGCATTCCTATCCCATGCGCAGCTCACTGGGCAATGCCTTGTTCGGTGACAACCCTACATAGCCGGGCGTTCTTAGAGCTGGCTCTCCACCCCCTTAAATTGCAATCGGCGGAAACGGACGCTGCTTCAGCATTCGTCCCAGGCTTTTGGGGAGGGGGCAGAATAGGTGGGCGCCTACCTGCTCGTTCGCAAAACGGCCTTGACTTCTCTACATTCCTATAGCAAAGGTCACCCAGGAGGCCGCAGAATAATGTGCTCATTCCTCGTGTGTCACGAGGGCGAAGCAGCAAGTCCCCAAGGAGCAGCCATCTCCTGCATGTTTATTTTATTCTGCAGTATCATGTCAGTGCGTCTGCCTAAATTTAGCTCCCGCGAAGAGCATTTGTAAGTTTCCTGTTACAGTCCTGCTCCAAGTTACCTTACAGTAAATGGGAGGGAGGGGGGAGAAATCAATGAAATCTCCATTAGTTGGCTGACTGGAAAAAATCAGCAGTATGCATATGTATAATTCTTTCTTCCACTAAAGTGCTCCTTTCACTGGCCTTACATATAGACAGAGACAGAGGGAGAGAGAGACCGGGTTTATATTTCTATTTAAATGACTAGCTTACTTGCCTTTTTTTTGCTCAATTTATGTTCCAGATAAGGGCTTTGCACCAGGATGCCGGCTCCGTGGCGCCTGCAGATGGAGTTGCAAATGCAGCATTAGGCTAAGCCAGACGTGGCATTGATGCTCAGGCACAGGCAGCTTCTGCAAAGCGCATTTGGCGGCAGGGTTCAGGGCGGCGGGGGCGGCGAGAGAAAGATAACCCAGACATGGGGAAGTTTAAGCAGGAATGCGTCAACATGGGTGGAGCTTTCTTCCCGTTGAAAGATCAGAGGGAGTCGCACCGCAAAATAGAAATCTGATGGGGCTGCTGAAGTCCAATAGAAAATAATAATAATAATAATAATAATAATAATAATAATAAGAAGAAGAAGAAGAAGAAGAAGAAGAAGAAGAAGAAGTTGTGTCTCATAGGTGACGGGTAGGTCTGGCCAGTGGCGGAGCTTCATGCTCCGGCACCGGGGAGCGGAGAGAAGGCGAGGCGGGGCTAGCACGCGTCCCGGGGGCGTGGCGGGCGTCCTGGTGGCATGGCGAGCTGCCCACAGGGGTCTGGCACACTGCCTGGGGGCATGGCACCCAGCGCGGGCAGGGGGACAACCAAGATGGCACCCCACCAGGATCGCACTGCCAGGGGCAGTGCGCTCCCCCCACACTCCTCTTCCTCCACCACTGGGTCTGGCTCCCACTCATTGTTGTTGTTTAGCCATTTAGTCATGTCCGACTCTTCGTGACCCCATGGACTAGAGCACACCAGGCACTCCTGTCTTCCACTGCCTCCCGCAGTTTGGTCAAACTCATGCTGGTAGCTTTGAGAACACTATCCAACCACCTCGTCCTCTGTCGTCCCCTTCTCCTTGTGCCCTCCATCTTTCCCAACATCAGGGTCTTTTCCAGGGAGTCTTCTCATAGAATCGTAGTATAGTAGAGTTGGAAGAGACCCCCCCCAAGGGTCGAGTCAAACCCCCCCCCCCGCAATACAACCATCTCAAATAAAGCATCCATGACAGATGGCCATCCAACCTATGCTTAAAAGCCTCCAAAGAAAGAGGTTGCTAAATGCTAAGGCAACCCACCCCCAACACACACACACACAATAAAAGAGAGAGGGGGGGAATTAAGGAAATCGATATCATTTATTTCTTTTGTGAGCAGCTCAAAAACGACGCCCTCTGAGATGTTCACAGTACCAAAAATAAAAAATAAAAAATCAGCAATGCCAAACAAACAATAAAGTTCATGAAACAGCAAGCATATCACCAGCCATAAAATGCCACACAAGGCAAGAGTGAAAGGCAATAACTCCCCGAAAGGAGATTTCCATCAACTTCAGATAAAAGTTGAAATCGAATTGTCTTGACATGCTTTCAAGAAAGAAAGAAAAAAAAGAGCAATCAGGAGGATGGCAGGCAAATCACTCATTTATGCAACTGAGAGCTAGACTTTGCCATAGTACAAGGGCAACCATTGAGTCCTCCAGATATTGATGGACTACAACTCCCATCATCCTCGGCCATAGACTTTGCTGCTGGGGGTTGCTGGAAGGTTATTATTATTTTATTTCATAAAATTTACACACCACTTGTTAGGTGCCATTGTGTGAAACCAAGACCCAGTGCATTTACCCATCACTTTCTTTATCGCAAATGCCCCCCCCCCCGGGTTTGTTGCACAAGACCCCTCTACCAACTACAACTGCACAACCTGAATTTGCCATTATGTGACTGAATCCTCCTATAAAATAAAAAGGTAAAGGTAAAGGACCCCTGACAGTTAAGTCTAGTTGAGGACGACTCTGGGGTTGCGGCGCTCATCTTGCTTTACTGGCCGAGGGAGCCGACGTTTGTCCGCAGACCGTTTTTCCAGGTCACATGGCCAGCATGACTAAGCCTCTTCTGGCGAACCAGAGCAGTGCACAGAAATGCTGTTTACCTTCCCGCCAGAGTGGTACCTATTTATCTACTTGCACTTTGACATGCTTTTGAACTGCTATGTTGGCAGGAGCTGGGACCGAGCAACGGGAGCTCACCCCGTAGCGGGGATTCGAACCACGACCTTCCAATCGCCAAGCCCAAGAGGCTCAGGGGTTTAGACCACAGCGCCACCCGCGTCCCACTCCTATAAAATAGTAACAATCTAAAAATGCCCAGGTTGAAGGGAAAAGGGTAATCTGCAGGGGGGGTGGAGGCACCCCCCCCATCCCATTTCCTCCTGGTCCAGTTTTAAACTTCTTTCTAATTCATCATTCTCCGCCTTCCTCTTGTTTCAGCTTCAAAGTTTTTAAAAGCTGGGACTGAGGGTGCCGAAAGGAGCCTGGTAGATGGAAGCTGCCATGGAGAGAAATGGTAACTTCTCATTTGCTCGGTTGATCTCGAGCTTACAGAAGGCAAGCAAAAAAATAAACGCTGAAATATGCATTTTGCACCAGTATCCCAGAGCGCTTGAAGGAGAAGCAAAGCTCAGATGCATTATTGCAGTATGAATTTCAGCCGCTGATGAACAATGACAGCTATGAAATAAAATACTTGGTCAGGTGTGATGCAACAGATGAGGAAACCAAAATAGTACAGCTAAGCATTCTTGCTCGAGGCTCCGTTTCACATGATTTCTCACGGCATGCAATGTCACTCCAGCGGCACACTCTCTGTAAAACGCAACCAGTTTCTCATTACTGGGTTCGGTTTCTGCCGTGCTTAAATGCATTGAGTGGCACTAAACACACACACACACACACACCAACATCTATGGAGCCTATTCAACCTAAAATGCAAGCCAAATAGAAAAAGAGCCCCCTGTAAAATCAAAACAGTGGAACAAGAATATAATCACTCCTTTGCTGGAAGATCCACTCTAGGCCAGTGCCCTTCTCCCCACAAGCTGCTAGCTAAAAGTCTGGAGAGTGCTTGAAGATCATGAGTGCTGTGAGAAGCCCTTAATAAAACCCACAAGTCCTGGGGGACAGAGGAAGAGAGAATGCGATTAAGGTGGGGAGAGAGAGAGACACTTTTGGACATAGCCCCATATTTTGGACACAGCCCCATGCTCGCAATATTCCATCCCTAGGGAGATGTGTCCTATTTTCTTTTTCAATTCAAATTGTTTTTTCAATTTTCTGTGTTGTTTTGACTGCCAAAGTTTCATTGGAGTCTTTTATGGTTTGGTTTATTGTTATTGTGGTTTTGATATAAGCCATATGGATATCTGGGCTTGGTGATTTTCTAGAACGTTTCAATCAGGGTTTAGGCTCTGTTTTGGCAGGGAGGCTGCCTTGGTCACCCTTTGATGGGAGAAAGAGAGAGAGACTGGGGTGGGGGGTGGGGAGTGTGTCCCTGTTCATTCTCCTGGGTTTCTCATGGGCTTTTAAATACCATCCACCATGGGATTCTGCTGGGGCTGGAACCTCACTTTGGGGTGGGGTGGTACTGCTTTGTGATTGTTCCCGTCCTACCTGGATGGCCATTTTAATTTTTCAGTTTATTTTCATTGGAACTTTTCAGCATAGAATACAATAAAAACAGATTAATCTGAATGAAAAAAAGAAAGTAACATAGAAGAAAGTAACATGGACCCTGGCGTGCTCTGGTCCATGGGGTCATGAAGAGTCGGACATGACTAAACGACTAAACAACAACATAGAAGAGGGAGGAAAAGGGAAAGGGAAAGGGGAGGAACAAGGGGGGGGGGAGTCCTCTATCAGAGGCAGATCTGAACCCTCACCTGGGAGCCCCCCTTTCTTCTCCCAGCCTCCCACCCTGGGAGATCTTCCCTTAGAATCATAGAATCATAGAGTTGGAAGAGACCACAAGGGCCATCGAGTCCAACCCCCTGCCAAGCAGGAAACACCATCAGAGCACTCCTGACATATGGTTGTCAAGCCTCTGCTTAAAGACCTCCAAAGAAGGAGACTCCACCACACTCCTTGGCAGCAAATTCCACTGTCGAACAGCTCTTACTGTCAGGAAGTTCTTCCTGATGTTTAGGTGGAATCTTCTTTCTTGTAGTTTGGATCCATTGTTCCGTGTCTGCTTCTCTGGAGCAGCAGAAAACAACCTTTCTCCCTCCTCTATGTGACATCCTTTTATATATTTGAACATGGCTATCATATCACCCCTTAACCTCCTCTTCTCCAGGCTAAACATGCCCAGCTCCCTTAGCCGTTCCTCATAAGGCATCGTTTCCAGGCCTTTGACCATTTTGGTTGCCCTCCTCTGGACACGTTCCAGTTTGTCAGTGTCCTTCTTGAATTGTGGTGCCCAGAACTGGACACAGTACTCCAGGTGAGGTCTGACCAGAGCAGAATACAGTGGCACTATTACTTCCCTAGATCTCGATGCTATACTCCTTCCCTGCTTCTCACGCAGGGTCTTTTGCCTTCTGATGGATGGTCATTTTCAGAGGTACCCAGCTGCACGGAGCCTGCAATGTGAGCTTCTTCAGGGTCCAGTTTTATTCCTGATGTTGGTCATCAGGAGTTCTTGAGTATACTGTCAGCAAGATGCTGCTGGGATGAAGATCTCCTCCATTAAATCTGCAGGTGTGGCAGTAGAAGCACTAGACCAATGTATTGCCTCAGTAATGGGCCAGAGGAGAGTCAGTGAACTGAAACTTAACCCACGGAAGCCCTGCTGGTACATGGCTCAGTTGACTGGATGGATGGATGCGACTTGCTCTGGATGGGATTGCACTGTCTCAGAAGGGGCAGGTATGTAGCTTTGGGGCACTTCTGAATCCATGAGTATCACTATAGGCCCAAGTGGCCTTGGTGCCTCCCACACCTTCCATCCTCTTTGGCTAGTGACCCAGCTGCGCCCCTATCTGGGCCGCAACTGTCTTAACTTCTGTTGCCTGTGCTCTGATAACCACTGGATTGGATGACTACAATGCTAGACTGCCTCTGAAGATGGTTCAGAAACCACAACTGGCACAGAATAGGATAGCGAGCTGGTCCAAATATTTGTGGTTTAGTCGTATAGTCGTGTCCGACTCTTCGTGACCCCATGGACCAGAGCACTCCTGTCTTCTACTGCCTCCCGCAGTTTGGTCAAACTCATCCTGGTAGCTTCGAGAACACTATCCAACCATCTTGTCCTCTGTCGTCCCCTCCTCCTTGTGCCCTCCATCTTTCCCGACATCAGGGTCTTTTCCAGGGAGTCTTCTCTTCTCATGAGGTGGCCAAAGTATTGGAGCCTCAGCTTCACGATCTGTCCTTCCAGTGGTCCAAATATACATCACCAGTTTTAGTATGACTGCACTGGCTACCAGTTAGTTTCAAAGTACAGGTTTTGACCTATAAAGTCTGATAAGGCTCAGGACCCCTGTACCACGGGGACTGCCTCTCCGCACATGGACCCAACCCGGACCCGGTGGTCATCATCTGATGCCCTTCTTTGTGTACCCCATCTATGGGAAATTTGGAGCGTGGCAACGCAACAAGGGGCCTTTGCAGTGGTGGCCCCGTTTGTGGAATGCTCTCCCCAGAGGTGCATGCCTGGTGCCACCTCTCTCTATCTTTAAGCACCGGGGGCAAAGACTTTTCTCTCCTGTCGAGGAAAATGCACGTTACAGACCCAACTTCCTTTTTAACCGCTTTCATTTCGTGGTGGAAGACATGTTTTCTGAAAATAAGGACCTTTTATGCTGTTGCGGTGTGCACTTTGGATAAATGCTTTTTTTAAAAGGGCATTTCATCATCTCCCTTGACTTCAGACAAACCTGGCAGGGGGAAGGCAATTCATTCCATGACCTTGGTCTAGAGCAAACAGAGGCTGCCCTGTGCAGCAGGTGCAATGAAGTTGATCGACTAACAGCCTGGCGCAGGGAGTGTGGGGATGGGTTGGGCTCAGCTAAACATTCAAGTGTTCAAGTGGCCTTTCACCAACGGAGGCATGCGGCTTTGATTTAGTTCTGGGGAACAATTGGGCTCACAGCTTGCCCGCTTTGTGCTGCAACAGGTATGATAAATTTGGAAACGCCAACCACTGTACAGTGGTACCTCGGGTTAAGTGCTTAATTCGTTCCGGTGCTCCGTTCTTAACCTGAAACTGTTCTTAACCTGAAGCACCACTTTAGCTAATGGGGCCTCCTGCCGCCGCCGCCGCATGATTTCTGTTCTCATCCTGAAGCAAAGTTCTTAACCCGAGGTACTGTTTCTGGGTTAGCGGAGTCTGTAACCTGAAGCATATGGAACCTAAAGCATCTGTAACCTGAGGTACCACTGTAAAAGGGGGAGGGCGTAGAGAGAGAAGTCCTGTAGAGTTGGGAAAAGGCAAATATGGAGTGACATGACAGAAGCTGATAAATGGCATGGATAAAGTATACTAGGACTCGTGGGCATGGACAGATAAAAGACCTTCTTAAAGGTAAAGGTAAAGGTAAAGGTAAAGGGATCCCTGACCATTAGGTCCAGTCATGACTGACTCTGGGGTTGCGGCGCTCATCTCGCTTTATTGGCTGAGAGAGCTGGCGTACAGCTTCCGGGTCATGTGGCCAGCATGACTAAGCCGCTTCTGGCAAACCAGAGCAGCGCATGGAAATGCCGTTTACCTTCTGGCTGGAGCGGTACCTATTTATCTACTTGCACTTTGATGTGCTTTCGAACTGCTAGGTTGGCAGGAGGTTATAGGACCAAAGCTGTCAACATTTCCCTTTTTTAAAGGGAAATTCCCTTATTCCGAATAGGAGGATATTCCGAATAGGAATATCTACTTGCACTTTGATGTGCATTTGAACTGCTGGTTGGCAGCAGCAGGGACCAAGCAACGGGAGCTCACCCCGTCGTGGGGATTTGAACTGCCAACCTTCTGATCGACATGTCCTAGGCTCTGTGGTTTAACCCACAGCGCCACCCGCGTCCCTGTAACCCAGCACATATTGAAACTATGGAACTCGTTCCTCCAGGAAGCGGTCAAGGCCACCCAATTGACTCATGGAATTGTAGAGTTGGAAGGTACCCCCAGGGTCATCTAGTCCAACCCTCACACTGCAGGTATCACAGCTAAAGACAGATAGAAGAAGATGCCTTCACCCTGGTATGGTTCCTCTATATCACATACAAAGCCCAGCAAGATGACAACAAGAATCCGCCGGCAGCATACAAATCAATCTGGCTAACCTGATCCAAAAACCAGGGCCAGATTTAGGTCTGATGAGGCCCTAAGCTATTGAAGGTAATGTCCAGCTGTCCTTTATCAACAACAAATTGTCGCTGTTTTTTTGTGTTGAATATATGCTATATGGTAATTTATGGACCTGATAGGTATCTAAAGCCATTTGCACATAACAAAATATGTATTTTATCAAAGTAATTGTTGAACTGAAATACAGTCATACCTCGGGTTGAAGTTGCTTCAGTTTGAGTGTTTTCAGGTTACGCTCTGCGGCGACCCAGATGTAATGGAATGTGTTACTTCCGGGTTTCGCCGCTCGCGCATGCGCAGACGCTCAAAATAACATCATGCGCATGTGCAGATGCGGAGAATCGCGATCTGCGCATGCGCAGACGCGGGGTGCGTTCTGTTCTGGATGCGAACGGGGCTCCGGAATGGATCCTATTCGCATCCAGAGGTACCACTGTACAATTGGAAATGTACATCCAGTCCCCCCCTTTAATTTTTTTGGGGCCCCCAAGAGAGTGGGATCCTAAGCTATAGCTTGTTTAACTTATATGTAAATCCGGCACTGCCAAACACACACACACTGCTCAAACACAAAAACAAATCTCACTACAGCCAACCAAAGACAGCCAGCCATACCCTAGGCCACCCCCAACCTCTCTCACCACTAAGGAAATGCAACAAGCGAATAGTAAGAGAACCCACACAAGTGACGCTAACACAAACCCCCACATATACACTAAGTAGAAGAATAGAAGTATTGTCACCCCACCCCACCCCACCCCACTCACCATTCCCCCCTCTCCCTCTTTTCTTCCTAACAGTCTATGTAACACAATAAATAAACTGATCTGTAGAACACACAACTTGAAAAAAAAGAGACAATGCACGTATTTTTTGTAAACTAAGAAATCTTTAATAAAACATATATTGAAAGAAAGGAAAGAATGCGTGGCAGATGGCCATCTAAACTCTGTTTAAAAGCCTCCAAGAATGGAGAGCCCACAACCTCCTGAGGGAGACCGTTCCACTGTTGAACATCTTGGATGGTTCTAAGAGAGGACTGGACAAATTAAGGGAGGAGAAGGCAATCAGTGGCTACGAAGCACAATGGCCGTCTTCTGCCTCCACAGGAGGGGAGAGGGCTCTTGTGGTTGGATTCTCTTTCAGGGTTTCCCACGGGTATCCGGGTGGCCCCTGTGAGACCAGGACGCTGGACTAGACGGGCCGTTGGCCTCATCCTGCAAGCTCTTCTGATGGCCAACAAATCGGAACAAATGTTCCATGAAGACCAGATATAGTCTAATCTCTGTGCAAGCAGATCAGGATGAAGGAGCGGGTCAGCCGAGGGAGCATCCTTCTGATAAGCGAAAGCCTGTGCAAGGTAGGGTTACCAGACTGAAACCGGGAGAGCCTTTACGCCTCCCGATAAGTTATCTATGGCTTTTGCCCATGTGCTGTGGTTTATCTGGAGCCTCGATCATTTGCATCAGTTCAGGGAAGTGGTCTGGTGAAGGGACAGGCAGAAGCAGCTGCCTCTGCCTTGCCGACTGTTGCGTCAAGAGCTTTAAAGGTTTCCGAATGGCCCCTGTCTTTGAATCTGGCAATGCTGGTGAGTGGAGGGCTAAGGCTCTTCCAGTGTGGACACCCGGCACTCTCACTAAAACTACATTTCCCAGCATCCTCTGGGGTAAGTCATGGTAGCAACCCAGCCAGATGGGTGGGGTATTAATACTAATAATAAGCTAAACTGCTATAAAACTAATATAAATGTTGAAATATACTCGGAGTCGTTTATGCTCTTTATTCAGCTCATAGTGGTGAGGAAGAATGGAAGTTCCCCCAGAATGTCTGCTTTATATACATTATTTACACAATGGGCCCCACATGATTGGCTAATTCCGGGATTCACCTACAGGCCAATCAGGTTGCAGATTCACTTCCACCTGGAGCTGGATTGGGTGGCTCCTGTGGACCAATCACTGCTGAATTCTGGAGCCTATTGTTCTAGGACCAATCAGACTGCTGCCTTTTGGATTCTATTCAACTCAGTACATAACAAATGTGTTGGACGGGTGAGTTCTTGTTTTGCTATGTATTTTTGTACTGTGGTCTAAACCACAGAGCCTAGGGCTTGCCGATCAGAAGGTCGGCGGTTCGAATCCCCGCGACAGGGTGAGCTCCCATTGCTCGATCCCAGCTCCTGCCAACCTAGCAGTTTGAAAGCATGTCAAGTGCAAGTAGATAAATAGGTACTGCTCCAGCAGGAAGGTAAACGGCGTTTCTGTGCGCTGCTCTGGTTTCTCCAGAAGCGGTTTAGTCATGCTGGCCACATGACCCGGAAGCTGTACTCTGGCTCCCTCGGCCAGTAAAGCGAGATGAGCGCCGCAACCCCAGAGTCGTCCGCAACTGGACCTAACAGTCAGGGGCCCCTTTACCCTTTACCTTTAAATCATCCTATGGCCTTCAGATGAAAGGCGGTATATAAATTTTATTGATTGATTGATTAATAGTGCAGAGAGAACCTCTGGGCTCAACATCTTCCAGTTGCAGAACTGTGACTTATTAAGTTTGATGTTAACAGATTCAGCTTACCCCACACAGAGCTCTTTGGGGAAAGCCATGTGTTTTAAATCTGCTTAAAATGGATGGACACAACCTCAGATTTTACTTGCTCTGATCTTTGCCTGAGTGTTGCTTACCTGGTCTTCTCTCCCAGCATAGCAAGTCTGGGACTGGTTGCAACTCTTTCAACATTTCCTTCATTTTATTTAGTTTTGCTTTTTTAAGTAGAGCATAATTTTCTTTAGATGCCTTGGTTGGACAGACCTAACCTTCTCTTCTACATTTTGACCATCATCCTGCCATTTTCGTAACGCAGGAGAGCAGTGAAGGTTGCTTCCCCCTCAAGGGGAGGGTGGGAATCCTTGAAAACTTTGCAAGGAGGAGAAGGAAGAACGAACTGGGATGGGTAGGGAGAGAGAGATGTCAGTGCATTTGCAACACATGACTCACCCAGGAGGACTGGAGAATGCAGAGGGAGGAAGGAAGGAGACTTAGAGAGGATGGATGGAGACAGTAAAACTTGTCAGTCCGCACATCTCCTGGCATGCGCTCACAGCGAGGAATGTCACAGCGAGGAAGGTTGTACAGGCAAAGGGGTGCCTTCTGAAGGGCATGTCTGAACAGGAAGTGGAAGGCATGTCCGCTCCTTGTTCTGGGTGAGTAAGAATGTTTCAAAGAAACGCGGGGGAAATGCCTGTTCTGGTCTTCCAGGAACAGTGGGACGCAGGCTCTGGAATGGCCCTCAAGCCGCAACTTCCAAGTACGGATCTGTGCCTTTTAAAAGAGGTGATGAGGGAGGTTGGGTTGGAAGTAGAGGTGGCAGAATCTGTCAATTTCACGTTCTCATTTTTTTCATTTAAAGTGAGTTCGTTTCCACATCAACCTGTGATGGTGGTGATTATGGTTAAAAATGTTCATTAACAATCCAGCAAATTTATCCTAATATGCACATTTTTGTATGCAGTTTTTAATAATAATAATAATAATAATAATAATAATAATAATAATAATAATAATAATAAAAATAATAAAAATAATAAAAATAATAATACAATAACAATAATAATAAATAAATAACCTCTCCTTGTATGTCCCATGGAGGACCTTACAGTCTTCAAACAAAAGCATCTTGAAGGTCCCAGGCCACAGGGAGGTTAGGCTGGCCTCAACTAGAGCCAGGGCTTTCTCGGCTGCGGCTCCAATCTGGTGGAACGCTCTGTCACAAGAGACGAGGGCCCTGTGGGACTGGACATCTTTCCACAGGGCCTGCAAGACAGAGCTGTTCCACCAGGCCTTTGGCCAAGGCACAGTCTGACCCCCTCCTTTGGTAATCCTCACAGAACTCTAGCCCAATGGTTGCCATTAATTTGATTCTGAATTTATTTTAAAATGAATTGATTTTACAATGCTGTGTTACTTTTATTGTTGTTAGCCGCTCTGAGCCCGGCTTTGGCTGGGGAGGGTGGAATATAAATAAAATGTTATTATTATATTATTAAATAAATAAGCGGCTTAAATCTGGGCGGCTTCCAACAAACTGGAACATTAAGCACAGTAAAACATCAAACATTATATACTTCCCTATACAGGGCTGCTGTCGGATAATAATAATAATAATAATTTTTGCAAAGCAGTTTTCCCTACTGTAATGCATTTTTTGCATGTTATTTTCAAGCAATATGTGCATTTTTACACTCGCTTTACCCTCCATATGGGCATCTTCATTCAAATGACTGCATTGCACAACACTGCAGATGCCGAAGGACAGCTGTGCTTTGGTTCATGTGTCGTTTTTGCAAAAAGCATGAATTGGGTCTGTTCGCCTTTAAATGCAAACCGAACCGAATTTCTCCTGCATCCCTGGCTAGAAACGACCCGTGTGCAGAAGATGATCATTTATTGATATGCTGTCATCAAAGTACTTTGAACTGCCCCGGTTGTGGCAGGGTGCCAGGGCGCAGCTTGTCACAGAACATCATATGGCACAGGAATCATGATATACCAGAGAGTCTTGGCGCACAATAAGGACATAAGAAAAGCCCTGCTGGGTCAGACCCATCTAGACCACCGCCCTGTTTTCACAGCGGCCAACCAGATACCTCAGTGAGAAGCAAGTAGGATCCGAACACAGGAGTATTTCCCCTGTCTTTGGTATCCAGCATCTGGTATTCAAAAGCATGATTGCCTCTCACCCTGGAACCAGAGCAAAGCCATTCTGGTTAGTGGCCAGGGCCGGCTCTACCATAAGGCAGAGTGAGGCAGTTGCCTCAGGCGGCCAATTCTGAGGGGTGGAAAGTGACCTTCAAGGTGTGCCATGTGGTCTGCTCTGCATCTCGTAAGCTAACTTTTGCCCTAGCATGGCCAGTCCGCCAATAAGGCGACCTGTGGAACCTGCCTCGGGTGGAATGCTTCTCCCACACCTCCCCCTCCAGAACATGGACCCAGATAAGTGGGGGAGCGGGCGGGAAGCATCAGTGGCACATCTTGCCTTAGGCATCAAAAGGTCTTGGGCTGCCCCTGTCTTTACTCCCTGCTTGTTCCTGGTGTGGACCTTTATCCCACCCTCGTTCCTGATGTAGACGTTCGCTTACCCCTTCTTTCCTAGTTGCGGGGAGGCATTTTGTGATTCACCTCAGGTACCAAAATGTATTGGGCCGGTCCTACTAGTAGCCATTGGTAGACTTATCCTCTATGAATTTGCCCTATTTTAAATCCATTCCTTTTGGTGGCTGTCACTGCCTCCTCTAGCAGCAAGTTCCAAAGTTTAACTACGCAATGCGTGAAGAAGTGCTTCCTTTTATCTGTCCCAAAGCAATAACCACAAATAATAAAGCAATAACCACAAAAAATAAACATAGGAGGAATGATTAATTTTCTGTCAGGGCTCCTCTCTCTCTATGACACATTGGAAACAGGCAGAAATCCGGCCACCCCACTATTGCTGGGCAATTACCATGTTAGACAAAACTGCAACTTTTGAATTCTGTTTGACTTTCAAAGATGCATTTCATTTCTACACTCTGTTTTCCCTTCAGTAACAGCACCAGATCCTAAGGGTTGCTAAACCTCTCCTGCCAAAAAACGCTTGTTTCAAACCTACCCCTTTGCGACAAGTTAAAAGAGAGGCAAAAAGAAAGGAGCGTCGTCACAGGGCTCTGTCAGGAGCGAAAACAAGAAAAAGATGGCAGCCGTACTGAAGACGTGGCAATTTTCACAAAAGTGCATTGTTGTTTAGTCGTGTCCGACTCTTCGTGACCCCATGGACCAGAGCACGCCAGGCACTCCTGTCTTCCACTGCCTCCCGCAGTTTGGTCAAATTCATATTAGTAGCTTTGAGAACACTGTCCAACCATCTCGTCCTCTGTCATCCCCTTCTCCTTGTGCCCTCCATCTTTCCCAACATCAGGGTCTTTTCCAGGGAGTCTTCTCTTCTCATGAGGTGGCCAAAGTAGTGTAGCTTCAGCTTCACGATCTGTCCTTCCAGTGAACACTCAGGGCTGATTTCCTTAAGAATGGATAGGTTTGATCTTCTTGCAGTCCATGATCACTCCTCAAGAGTCTCCTCCAGCACCATAATTCAAAAGCATAAATTTTTCGGCGATCAGCCTTCTGTATGGTCCAGCTCTCACTTCCATACATCACTACTGGGAAAACCATAGATTTAACTATATACAGATCTTTGTTGGCAAGGTGATGTCTCTGCTTTTTAAGATGCTGTCTAGGTTTGTCATCGCTTTTCTCATAAGAAACAGGCATATTTTAATTTCGTGGCCGCTGTCACCATCTGCAGTGATCATGGAGCGCAAGAAAGTAAAATCTCTCACTGCCTCCATTTCTTCCCCTTCTATTTGCCAGGAGGTGATGGGCCCAGTGGCCATGATCTTAGTTTTTTTGATGTTGAGCTTCAGACCATATTTTGTGCTCTCCTTCCCCCCACCCCTTCCAACTAACTTCGACTCCCCTGCTCTCCTGCATCAGATTTCTGGGCTAATAAGAAATTGATGGCGGCGGCAGCAGCCTCCTCAAAATAAACAAAGTCAAGTCAGTCCAGTCCAGCCTCTCTTGCGGTTTTCCCTTTTGAGCTTCCACAGTTTCCCCTGCCAAACGTAGCACTTGAGATGGCAGATGTGATGAGAAACACCCACCACTGCCAGCAAACACCGCCTGGGCCTGGTTGTCTTGTAAGGCCCCTCGGAGTTGCCTGCTTCCCTTCGGATCGTTTCTAGCCTGAGGGGAAAAATAAATAAATGAAGTGGGGTGGGAAATCCCAGGCCAAGCCTTTACTTTATTACTTTATTACGGCCATAGACCAGCATAAGCAAAACATCTAAATAAATAGCATAACAGTATGCATCTAAGCGAATAATTATTAAATAAATGGGAGCAAGAACCAAACGTAGATTTAAATTTAATTAAGCGGGTGGCGCTGTGGGTTAAACCACAGAGCCTAGGGCTTGCCAATCAGAAGGTCGGTGGTTCGAATCCCTGTGACGGGATGAGCTCCCGTTGCTCAGTCCCAGCTCCTGCCAACCTAGCAGTTAGAAAGCATGTCAAAATGCAAGTAGATAAATAGGTGGGAAGGTAAACAGCATTTCCGTGCACTGCTCTGGTTTGCCAGAAGCGGCTTAATCATGCTGGCCACATGACCCGGAAGCTGTATGCCGGCTCCCTCGGCCAGTAAAGCGAGATGAGCGCCGCAACCCCAGAGTCGGCCACGACTGGACCTCATGGTCAGGGGTCCCTTTACTTTACCTTTAAGCGTAGATAATGGGTGACTAAAAATTTATAAGAAAAATTAAAAGATCAGTTAACACAGCTATATGGGGTGGGCTTCAGAAGTGCGGATCTAACAATATGGGCCTTCAGTTTAGGATTGAGTTGTAGCATAGACCATTCTTCGTTGGATATCTATCATGGCAGCACAAAATCTGGCAGCTGAATATGTGACTTCTGGGCTCTCGTCCTGTAATAATAGGGAGATGTTGTGTTGTTCTGAACGTCCAGGAAACTTATATAAGATGGGTTGGATAAACCTAGTTCGAATGTCTATCTAATCCTGGCACTGAAGAAGGGCACGCTCCGTTGTTTCCTGCTGCCCAGAGCCACATGGCAGGCCAACCCTTCTTGGCTCCAAGAACACGCCAGCTTGTAAGTGAAATGATTGCCTTGGATGTCAGGATCCCTCAGGATTACATTAGCGCACTAGGTCGGATTTGGGAAGCAGATTAAATTTGGGTAAAATCTCAGTCTGCAAACTGGGGGGCGAGGGAATGAAGCAAATCCTTTTCCTCATCAACAGCAACTCATGTGATGTCATGCCACTGCTTCATTTGCATAGGTATGTTGACAGATGAGCTGACATAATTTTTAATTCAAGGAATGAAAATGTTTCTCCCTTTTGGTGATTTGTGTGTGTGTTTAGCTGATTACGTTTAGCTGATTACGTATGTTGCCCTCACTTGTCCTCCGGGTGCATGGGGTTTTAGGGGAGGGGTTGTACCTCTGGTGGGGGACACGTTGTGCTCCTTCTGGGGTAGTTTGTGCAACTTTGGTCCCCATTCTGCAGTCATCTCTCACCTGTGGCTCCTAGAAGCTGGCAGCAGCATCTGACAACGGCCGCACCCCAGGAACGGCTTTGGCTGGTTGGCTAAACCAGGTGAGGGGCGCTGATGGGTCTCAAACCTTCTGTCCCTGCAGGCAAAGAGAGACTCTGGCGGATTGAGCAGACAAGACCAATACAGTGGTAGCTCTGGTTACAAACACTTCGGGTTACAGACTCCACTAACCTGGAAGTAGTACCTCAGGTTAAGAACTTTGCTTCAGGATGAGAACAGAAATCACATGATGGCAGAGCAGCGGCAGCAGGAGACCCTATTAGTTCAAGTGGTGCTTCAGGTTAAGAACAGTTTCAGGTTAAGAACGGACCTCTGAAATGAATTACCAGTAAGTTTGTAACCAGAGGTACCACTGTAGTGGGTCCAACGGTCAAGAAGGTCATTTCTGCAGGTGCTGTAGAGGGAAGTGAGGGGCAGATGGGGCTTGTCAACCTGGGAAAGGAGCCCGTCTAGGAGAAGGAAAACACTGGTCCTAAATCTCCGGAATAAACCCTACACAAACACGGAGTGGAGTTGCCCAGTGGCGTAGCGTGGGTTGTCAGCACCCGGGGCAAGGCAAGTAATTTGCGCCCCCAACCCGTGGATTTGCGCCCCCTAACCCTGAGCCCCATATGTTGCGCCCGGTGCGGCCGGCCCCCCTGCACCCCCCACGCTACGCCACTGGAGTTGCCTTTGGGTGAGTGTTGCTGTAGGTGTTTTCCTGTTGTTTCTTGTGGGACAGGAGGTTCTCAGCATCACCTTTTGCTTCTGTGAAATGGGCATTTTGCCGTGCCCACAATACTGTCGTCCCCTCTGCCCCAATTTCCAAATTAGCCCCTGGGGCCAAAAAAGGTTGGGAACCCCCTGCCACCGCCTCCCAATTAATTTTAAAGAAGTACTATTTCTTTCTGCCCAGCAACAACCAGAGGAAAGCAACAACTTACTCTTTGAGCAGCATTATGACATTAACTCTGTTTCAGAAAGAAAAAGCTCCAAGGACACTGTCACTCATCCACCTGCCCCCCCCGCCCCCGCCAGCCCAGTGACTTATTTTGGTTTGGAGCAAGCAATCATTCAGTTCCTTTAATAATTAAAAGGCATTTGAGTTGTCTAAGCCTCAAGAAAGAGATAAGCAGCTTTCTTAGGACCAGAATTCAGACTGGTTTAATAAGGCGCATTTATGGGAAATGCTCTTGGCGCTTAGCAATGCAGCACTGGGTCTCTGGGAGACAGAATGAAGAAAGGCAGTGCACATCACCCGCAGATGATTTAAACTAAAATATTAAATAGTCAGCGGAGGATAACTTTCAGGGAATTGAGATCAGGCGTGATTTTTCGTTTTTTAAAAAAGGAATATTGCAAAACAAGCCTGGCATTGCTACTGCCAACCAGATAAAATCCATAAGCATCTTAGCAGTTTAATTCTGCAAGGGAGATGCAAAAAATTAGCCAGGGATGAAAGACAAAACCCATAATTAAGAAGGGTGGATTCAGCTCACACGGAATGCATTTCCGGCTGTCCCCGTCCCCCCCCCCCCCGCCCCCAAATCCCACCTTCAAATTTCCGACGTGTGCATCAATGTCAGCTGGGAAATGCTGGTTTCTGTGTACATGCAACCATGCTAAAATTACAGGATATTTGCAATGGCTAATCTGATAGGAGCCCTTGCTAATCTGCATACAGATGGCTGGCGGATGTGCTAAGTACTGTATCACTTTATGATACTGAATACCTTGGTCCAGCCAGGGCTTTATCAGATGCTGCTGTTGCTGCAGGTGCAATGGATCAGGATTCCCCCAAGTTGCCTACAAAGGGGCCGTTACACTTTTGTGAACTCAAATAAAAGGGTCGGCTCAAAAAGAGGGAGAGAGGCAGCTTTAACCTGCCCAGATGGCATCCATTGATTCTAATTCCTGCTGAACCAGAGTCACGTTACAGAGTCCTTTTAAAATTTATATGTACATGTGAGCCATAGGCAATGTTATTGGCAGACCTCTGCATAGAGGCAGAGACAAAGAGGCGCTTCGACGTCAGGGGAAAAAATAAGAGCGATTTGTGCAAAGATGCGCTCCCTTCTCCGGCTTTCGTAAAGCCAAGGAGCCTCAACTATCTTTTCCTTTGTGGCCTTTGTTGAAAACACCGACAGTGGAAAAGAAAAGAAAAATGTAATGGAGGTTAAGCCAATTATAAGTGACACATGAGATTATTGTGCTTAAAACCTCAAAGCTGATGATTTGTAGGGATTCTCAGGACCCAGAATTTCCACTCACTTTCCAGGCCTGGACATGGCATTGAACAGAATCACAGAGCATGGTCAGAAGGGAGCGTTGGGGAAGAGATCCCCACCAGAGGTGTCACACTTCAGATAATTATGGGCTGTCCCGTGAATCCGCTGGATGAACTAGCAGAATGATTCACACCCTGGCTGGCACTTTCTTCATCTCCTTCCCTCAGGTAGAAGATATAGAAGCATGATAAGTCGCACCAACAGGGTAAAGAAAAGCTTCTATCTGTGGGCTGTTAGGCTGATGAATGAAAAGATAACAACAGGGCAACTGAATTTTGGGTTTGGTGGGTGTGCTTCAGTAAACGAGGGGAATTAAGACTAAGAGAGCTAAGTTGGGGGGGTGCTTGTGTAATCTCACTGTATACAAGTTGTACAAGTGACAATAAAATATTTCAATTTCAGTATTTCAATTCAGTAATGGTTCCAGTAGCTGAGTTGCTCACTGGAAGGACAAATCATGAAGCTGAGGCTCCAACTTTGGCCACCTCATGAGAAGAGAAGACCCTGAGGTTGGGAAAGATTGAAGGCACAAGGAGAAGGGAATGACAGAGGACGAGATGGTTGGACAGTGTTCTCGAAGCTACCAGCATGAGTTTGACCAAACTGCAGGAGGCAGTGGAAGAGTGCCTGGTGTGCTCTGGTCCATGGGGTCACGAAGAGTCGGACACGACTAAACAATTAAACAACAACAAGCTCAGTTGGTAGAGCAACAGACTCTAAATCTCAGGGCGGTGGGTTCAAGCCGCATGTTGGATGAAAGATTCCTGCACTGCAACACATTGGTTCCTTCCAACTCTACAACTCTATGAAGCTGAGGGATGGGACACAAAGGTCCTGCCATTCCTCTCAACAATGGGAACCCCAGAAGAAACTGGCTGCTGGATCAGACCAATGGTCGATTTGGTCTAGCATGCTCCTCTGACAGTGGCCAACCAGATACCAAGTGGTATTCAGAGTTATTCTGATATTGGAGATGATATATGTTGGGATACTGCTGGGGAGACGGGGGCATCAGGCAGGCCCCCAGCTGGCTCCAGCCACCGGCCAGCAGCCGGATGATCACCGGTCTCCCTTGGAAACAGAGTCAATCAGCAACACGAGCCTCAGATACGTTTAGAGACCCGTGCACGCTCTATCAGCAGAGCGAATAAATCTTCTCACAGCAGAAGAGGCGGACAGAGCCATGTGTAAGCAGTATATTACAGCATTTGATTCAGCAGCAGGAACAAAGGGGAAAAACATGTCTGCTTCCCTTCGTCCCCAGCAAAACAGCAATGCAAAAGCTATATACAAACGGAAGTTCCCAGCAAGCGCTGGAGGTAAACGGGCATGTGACACACAACAGATGCCCAGACTTTTAGAAGACACCTGAAGGCAGCCCTGTTTAGGGAAGCTTTTAATGTTTAATAGACTATTGTATTTTAATATTTTGTTGGAAGCCTCCCAGAGTGGCTGGGGAAACCCATCCAGATGGGCGGGGTATAAATAATAGATTATTATTATTATTAAGTATAATACAATAAGTATAATCAGCTATAAACACACATATAACATTATTGTCCTAATACATATATGATTAATAGAAACCAACTATATTCTGTACCAACTTGTTCCAAATGTCAATATATTTATCCAAACAAGTCTACGTCTATAGGCAATCGGTTCATATGTTGCGAGTGTTGTCATGTTTTAAACAGAGGGGTTTTTTTCGAGAGGGGGTGTCTGTCATGGATGCTTTATTTGAGATTCCTGCATTGTGGGGGTTTGGACTAGATGACCCCCGGGATCCTTTCCAATTCTACGATTCATGTTGATTAAAGGGGATCTTATTTTTATTCTTCCAATTCATCAATATTGGTCTCTTGGCTATATTTAGGGCTTGTAGAATCCATTTCCATTGTCCAGTTGTCAGCTTTTTCCACACAGTCATATTCCCCAATGAATCCTGGGAATGGTACTTTGCTAAGGGTGCTGGGAATTGTAGTTCTTTGGGGGGGAGGTAAACTACAGTTCCCAACCATCTTTTATGGGATGTGGGTGTGCTTTAAATGCATGGTGTCTATGCAACCTAGGTCTGGCGACACGCAGTAGCCTCCCAGGGCTATGCCACAATGCACAGCGAGATGCGAGATATTCAGAGGGCTATTAGAAGGTTATGCTAGCATCTCAATTTCTTTATCTCTCCTAAGATGGTTTGGCCTTTCGGATGATATCTCCCTGCACGGCAGACTGCAACCGTGGAAGCCACAGGCTAACTAAGTAGACCGCTGATCATCCCGCTTACAGACTTGAATTAAAAAGCTTTGCCGATCCATCTTGAGGTCGGACGAAGGGCCAGGCGCCAGGATAAGCCACGAATCGCCACCTGGCAGCAGGGCAGCTTTAAATCTCCTCTGGCCAGTTGTTATTCCCCCCACTTATTAAATAAATGTTGCTACGAATCAAGGCTGACAGCCACGCAAGCAAGATGGAGTCTTTGAAAAAACAACAGCAGCCAGGCCGCGAAGAGCCAGTAAAGGGAGCCAGACCAAACAATGCATTTTTTAAAAAGGAAATAACGAAAGGAGAATAAAATAGACGAATGTTCACCTTTCCCTCCACAGACACTGTGCAAGACATAAACGTAGAGGCCAGCAATTGGAAATCTGAAAAGAAGCTCCTCCATTTTTTGGCAGGGGTTAAGGGTGCCAACAGGACGCGGGTGGCGCTGTCGGTTAAACCACAGAGCCTAGGACTTGCCGATCAGAAGGTCGGCGGTTCGAATCCCCGCGACGGGGTGAGCTCCCGTTGCTTGGTCCCTGCTCCTGCCAACCTAGCAGTTCGAAAGCATGACAAAGTGCAAGTAGATAAATAGGTACCGCTCTGGCGGGAAGGTAAACGGTATTTCCGTGCGCTGCTCTGGTTCGTCAGAAGCGGTTTAGTCATGCTGGCCACATGACCTGGAAGCTGTACGCTGGCTCCCTCGGCCAATAAAGCGAGATGAGCGCCGCAACCCGAGTCTGTCACGACTGGACCTGATGGTCAGGGGTCCCTTTATCTTTACCTTTTAAGTGTGCCAACTGGTTCTTCAGTTGCCAACCCAAGTTCTCTCTCCTCATCTGATGTCAGGTACCCAGGTGAGCATAAGAGCCTGGCTGGACCAAACCAAAGGTCCATCTGGTCTATCATCCTTTCATGGCCTCCAACATTTCTCTGATGAAAATTGGGACATCTTATTCCATAATAATGATGGTGATTTTATTATTTATACCCCACTCATCTGCCTGTGTTGCCCCAGCCACTCTGGGTGGCTTCCAACATATATAAAAACATAATAATATCACTGAACATTAAAATAAACCTCCCTATACAGGGCTGCCTTCAGATGAGTTCTAAAGGATGTATAATTACTTATCTCCTTGGCTTGGAGGTCGCATAACTCCAGACCCGCCAACATTTCCCTGATGAAAATAGGGACGTCCTAAGGATGGCGCTGTGGGTTAAACCACAGAGCCTAGGGCTTGCCAATCAGAAGGTCAGTGGTTCGAATCCCCGTGATGGGGTGAGTGCCAACCTAGCAGTTCGAATGCACGTCAAAGTGCAAGTAGATAAATAGGTACCACTCCGGCGGGAAGGTAAACGGCATTTCTGTGTGCTGCTCTGGTTCGCCAGAAGCGGCTTAGTCATGCTGGCCGCATGACCCGGAACCTGTCTGCAGACTAACACTGGTTCCCTCAGCCAGTAAAGCGAGATGAGCGCCACAACCCCAGAGTCGGTCACGACTGGACCTAATGGTCAGGGGTCCCTTTACTTTTAAGGGAAAACGGGGCAATCCGGGATCAAATCAGAAACCAGGGCGGCTTCTGTAAATCTGGGACTGTCCCTGGAAAATAGGGACACTTGGAGGGTATGAAATAATAATAATGTGCAATACATACTGAGCAGAGTTGTCATCAGATTATACACCATGTCTACCTAGCAGGGAACTCTGCAGCTCAATGCTTGAGAGTCTCCTAACACAAGCTATTACCTGCTCATCTCAGATGCAACTACAGTAGTAGCTTGGTTTTCGAACTTCTGAGAACGTTCTGAGAATCCGTTCGACTCCCGGAACCGTTCAAAAACCAAGGCGCGGCTTCTGATTAGTTGCAGGAGCTTCCTGCACTCAAGTTGAAGCCGCGGAAGCCGTGTCGGACGTTCAGCTTCCGAAAAATGTTCGCAAACTGGAATACTCACTTCTGGGTTTGCGGCGTCCGGGAGCCAATTTGTTCGGGATCCAAGCCGTTCGGGAACCAAGGTACCACTGTATAGATCATGGGTAGGCAAACTAAGGCCTGGGGGCCGGATCCGGCCTAATCGCCGCCTAAATCCGGCCCGTGGACGGTCTGGGAATCAGCATGTTTTTACATGAGTAGAATGTGTGCTTTTATTTAAAATGCATCTCTGGGTTATTTGTGGGGCATAGGAATTCATTTATTCCCCTCCCCCCCCCAAAAAAATAGTCCACCCCCCCCCACAAGGTCTGAGGGACAGTGGACTGGCCCCCTGCTGAAAAAGTTTGCTGACCCCTGATATAGATGCATTTACTTTCATGGATATTGTTAGAGGTTGGGTGTTTGTACCATGAATCATAATGCATAGTTAAGGAATAATAACGGAGGACTGATGTATCAGTAACTCCTAAACAGGGACATTTCGAGTGGTCTGGGGATGGGAGGAGAAGTGTTTGTGTTGGCAGGGGCTGGGGGGGGGGGATACCTTGGCCTGCCCGAGCCTTTGGCTCCTTTCCCCCCATTGATGAGCTTCTGAATCGCCCCCAGCTTGGAGCATGTGTTGTTGTTGCTGCTGCCTACATCTTGCGAGGCTGTGTCCTTCTGCCAAGTTCATCTGCAATTCTATGGGCCGCTCTGGAGCTCAGGACCCGTCCCTCTTGCCTCACAGGAGCAGGTGGAACAGCTGCAGCTTCTGCAGAGAGAGACAGTCAGTTGGAACGCTCCCTTTCCCAGGGAGAATTTGGCACGGCAGCCGCTCTCGGGTTCAAAGCAACTGAAGGATGTCGACATAGATCACCCCTCCCCTCCACTGGGAAAAAAACCCCACAACTGACTCGGGTGCCAAAAGCGGCGTTTGCCATGGCAGCACACCTGCTCTGGGGTCAAGGGGCAAGGCTCCTCCCACCTGGGAAGCCTTTGGTGTGGCGTGAGGTGGCAGGGGGACAGGAGGTGGGCGGGAAGAAGCCATAAAGCCTCCAAGTGGACTGCAGGCCTGTTTTGAGGGAGGCCAGCAGGAAAGCAACATTGCAAGTAGGGAGGAGCCACAAAGAAGCTAGTCCTCATGAAGTCTAGAGCAAGCGTAGAAGGCCAGGAAGCTCTCGGTCAACTCTGGCCAGGGCTTGTGAACCAATTAGGTGTCCGTAGCCAAGTCACTCTTCCTGGTGTTGAGTCGGAGGGAGCAAGCTTGTTTTCTCCTGCTCAGAACGGCAGGACTCGAACCCATGGCTTCAAGTTGCAAGAAAGGAAATTCTGACTAAACATCAGGAAGAACTTTCCAATGGTAAGAGCTGCTCGACAGTGGAACAGAGGTGGCGGACTCTCCTTGGAGGTTTTCAAACAGAGGTTGGATGGCCATCAGTCATGTATGATCTAGCGGAGATTTCCGCATTGCAGGGGGTTGGACTACCTGACTCTTGGTGTCCCTCCCAACTCTACAATTCTATGATTCTGTGTTTTCCAATTAAAATCAACAGCTGGCATTTCCGCTGCTGTTCAAAGCTTACAGCTGTCATGTGGGCATTTATAGTGGTACCTCGGGTTACAGACACTTCAGGTTATAGACACTTCAGGTTACAGACTCCACTAAACCAGAAATAGTACCTCAGGTTAAGAACTTTGCTTCAGGATGAGAACAGAAATTGTGCTCTGGCGGCACGGCAGCAGCGGGAGGCCCCATTAGCTGAAGTGGTGCTTCAGGTTAAGAACAGTTTCAGGTTAAGAACGGACCTCTGGAACGAATTAAGTTCTTAACCTGAGGCACCACTGTATAAGGTATTCCCCCACCACCACCATGGGGCAAATAGCAAGTGTGGGGAGGGGTTTGGTTTTAATCAGGATAAAAGGGGAATCGTGAAGAGTTTCGTTCCTGATCCCCTTTCTAGATGCTACAGATTTTTTTTAAGAAACCAGAGAGAATCTCCCCATTATGTTCTCCCCGCTACAAGCCGCTTCTGTTGCACAACTGATCCTCTGTTTCTGTTTGCTTTACTTGGATTTATTATTATTGTCAACTGATTGATTGATTTTTGCCATTTTTAAACCTAGATGACATTTGGAACGGAAAGGCAGGGCATAAATATATATATATTTTTAACAACCAATGGAGAGGCCCATCGGACTTACAGCGAGAAGTTCTATCCTTGTCCTGCATTTTAGAAAAAGTAAGGGGGAAATTAAAGAAGAAAAGCTGTGGTCTATGTATCTCAGGAAAGCTGGTTTATTCTTCATTGTAAGTAAGGGAACCGACATGCAGACCATGACCTTGCAGCGGCCAGTTCACACCTGCCAACTGTTTGGAAGAAGATTGCAGACAGCACCAGGTGTGCCGTTTTCGACAGATTTTATTGCTGGGTGTGTCGCGGGTGTATTTTTGGAGGCGTGATAGCCCACAGTGGCGATTCTGTATCAGAGTGGCCTGGGGCTTTCTTAACAGAAGGCACGTCTCTCCTTTAAGGGTTATCAGAAGACACCTCATTCTGTGTGAAGGTTTCCCCTATCTGAAAGCCGGTCCATTCCAAGCTGTAAGGAAGGAGAGCAGGAAGATCTATTAACCGTCACCACCTAGACTGCAGACTGAGCGAGCATAGAATCATAGAGTTGGAAGAGACCACAAGGGCCATCGAGCCCAACCCCCTGCCAAGCAGGAAACACCATCAGAGCACTCCTGACATATGGTTGTCAAGCCTCTGCTTAAAGACCTCCAAAGTAGGAGACTCCACCACACTCCTTGGCAGCAAATTCCACTGTCAAACAGCTCTTACTGTCAGGAAGTTCTTCCTAATATTTAGGTGGAATCTTCTTTCTTGTAGTTTGGATCCATTGCTCCGTGTCCGCTTCTCTGGAGCAGAAGAAAACAACCTTTCTCCCTCTATGTGACATCCTTTTATATATTTGAACATGGCTATCATATCACCCCTTAACCTCCTCTTCTGCAGGCTAAACATGCCCAGCTCCCTTAGCCGTTCCTCATAAGGCATCGTTTCCAGGCCTTTGACCATTTTGGTTGCCCTCCTCTGGACACGTTCCAGTTTGTCAGTGTCCTTCTTGAATTGTGGTGCCCAGAACTGGGCACAGTACTCCCGGTGAGGTCTGACCAGAGTAGAATACAGTGGCACTATTACTTCCCTTGATCTAGATGCTATACTCCTATTGATGCAGCCCAGAGCAGGCAGGTTTGCTGCTATGATGAGATAGATGTGTTATATCTCTATTTAAATTCTAGTAATTACGCCTAAATTTTCAAGGCTACATATTAGTCAGTGCATGCAAATCTGCAACTTCTTCTTCTTTTTGGAGAGGGATGCACCCCCCCCGGCAATCTATAAGTGCCCATCCGACTCCATCAGTGGTGTTCTTGAGATGCCCTGAATCTACAGATGGGAGAATTTTGTTTGGTCTGCATTTCAGTGTGGAATTACAAAATCTGCGTTTCTCAGACCGATATGCGAACACAGCTCTCCTCTGATATTCGCACTTCTCTGAATTCAGTATAATCACTGCTTTTTATCTTTAAAAATGTTTAGGGATACTCTCATTTTGACTCACGAAAATCACCATTTTATAGTTCAAATCGGAAAAATTAAATACAGTAAATGGACAGAAGTACAACGATTCACAAAATGTTTAGGGGTATGTGTACCCCTTCGTCCCCCCCAGAAAAAAGCACTGAGAATACCTGAAGGAGTGTCTCCACCCCCACTGTTTAGCCCGGACCCTGAGGTCCACCTCTGAGGACCTTCTGGTGGTTCCTTCACTGCGAGAAGTGAGGTTGCATGGAACCAGGCAGGGGGCCTTCTCGGTAGTGGCACCCGCCCTGTGGAACACCCTCCCATCAGATATCAACAACTACCTGACTTTTAGAAGGCAATTAAAAGCAGCCCTGTTTAGGGAAATTTTAAGGTCTAATGCTTTACCATTTTTAAGGTGTTGTTGTAAGCCGCTCAGAGTGGCTGGGGAAACCCAGCCAGATGGGCGGGGTATAAATACGAAATTTATTATTATTGGCATGGCCAATCATCAGAGATGATGGAATTTGGAGGCCAATAGCATCAGGCAGGTCCACTGGTCCCCAAGCCCTGCACTACAGACCTCTTCATTTGCTTTCAAGCTCCCCACTTACGTTGGGGTTACACTCCCAGGTACTGCACATATACGTGAAATCGTGTATGATGGGGAACACCATCTGAACACCCTCTAAACCTCTGGAAACCTTTGCAAAACCCTTAAAGAAACCAGCAGCACTTACCAGACTGGCATAAACGGTGGCAAAGGTGGCTCTCAGTCTTCCTCACTGCTGGAGAACTATTTGGAAACAAGAAGAAGGGGCCATTTTGGCTCACTTTGCAGTTTAAATGGATTTATGTATTTATTTCCTGGTGCTGCACGTATACACGGTCGTGTGGGAGTCGAACCAGTGCATCGTGGGTTCTTGAAGCTTGATGGAGCAAAACATCTGTACCTAATATACTCAGTGAAGCATGTACACAAGTGAATGTACACACACATTTGTGTTTTTGATCATTTTCACAACAGCAAAAGGAGGCCCAAACAGTCTCCCCTCCCCTTTCGCATTTGACCCTTGCATAAACGTCTGCAGCGCAGGCTGTGGGAATCCTGGGTGTCAGTAAAGGTGATCGAGTTTGCATGGCTGAAAGTTCTGCGTTGGGCTATGCCGCCGTTTCTCAGACTTGTGTCCCCAGCTGTTGTTGGACTACAACTCCCATCATCCCTGGCCACTGGTCCTGCTAGCTAGGGCTGGTGGGAGTTGTAGTATGACGGGGTATGCTACCCTTCATAATTTCCTGGGGGAATAGTGTGGCTTTTTCATTAAAAGAAGGAAAGAAGCCACTACATATATAAAAAATCTCGATAGGAGGAAAATCAGAATTCCACAAGTGATTATGTTCAAGTTGCAATCTTTTTTTCTGATTCTGATTTATCCTAAGGTGGGAAAAGGAATTATGCTGCCACTGGAGCCTGGCTCTCCCAACCGAGGAGAGAGATATAGGAGGAGATATAGGGGATTGTCAGGCTTGGAAAGAAGCCTTGCCTTGGCCACTTATCCACTCCACAGCTGAAACAAACAGTGCAAACACGGAAATGACTGGCAGAATCCGAGACCAGGGAGAAGAGCTTGTGGAAGAAGATTGGAGGAAATTTAAAATTTATTTACAGAAACATTGTAAAATTTCTGAATGCTGATGATGTTGAAATGAACTGAAGGGGTTCTAGCAACAAGGTAAAATGTAAGATGGGATTGATAATAGATAAGCTAAATTGGATATGAATTTGCTGAACCAATTTTTAAAAGGGATACAAAAAAGGGAGGCGTGAAGAAGTCAGGAAAATAAGTTAACTAAAGATGAGAAATCAAAAAAAAGAGGGAGTTTTGTTTTCTTTTATATGTGTTTTTTCTTTTTCTTTTTTGTGTTTAATGTTTGTATTTTTGTATTTTGTATTTTTCTGTTTTTGTATTTTTCTGAACTTTTCTATTGATAAAACTTAAAAAAATATTATTAAAAATTATGAAACAAATAGTGCAAACAGTTCATCTTCACTTGTAAAGCCGACATAGGTGATGAGCCTTTGTCCCTGGATTCTTTTGCTTGCAGAAAAATCCACATTTGTGCCCATTCCGATAAATGATTTGTGTGTGAGCGGTTGTCAACCGATTGCGATTAGAGTAACACGCAAAAATTCACTGACTTGTCTCACAGAGATTATACCTTACACATTGTGAGGAAAAGAGGAGAGAGACTTGTTATGAAATTTGCACAGGCTCACTTAGTGTGCAAATGCAGAAATTTGGAAAACAATTCCTGTAATATAAATAGAAAGAACACCATGCATCTCACCATGGTGAGGAAGAGTGACCTGGGAACCTGCTTACTGTTGACGGGCAACTTCAAGGGCAACCAAAATGGTCAAAGGCCTGGAAACGATGCCTTATGAGGAACGGCTAAGGGAGCTGGGCATGTTTAGCCTGGAGAAGAGGAGGTTAAGGGGTGATATGATAGCCATGTTCAAATATATAAAAGGATGTCACATAGAGGAGGGAGAAAGGTTGTTTTCTGCTGCTCCAGAGAAGCGGACACGGAGCAATGGATCCAAACTACAAGAAAGATTCCACCTAAACATTAGGAAGAACTTCCTGACAGCAAGAGCTGTTCGACAGTGGAATTTGCTGCCAAGGAGTGTGGTGGAGTCTCCTACTTTGGAGGTCTTTAAGCAGAGGCTTGACAACCATATGTCAGGAGTGCTCTGATCGTGTTTCCTGCTTGGCAGGGGGTTGGACTCGATGGCCCTTGTGGTCTCTTCCAACTCTATGATTCTATGATTCTATGATTCCTTGGAGGTTTTCAAGCAGAGTTTGGATGGCCATCTATGATTCTAAGGCTCCTCCTGCTCTTTTCTGAAAGTTCATTGCCTTTAAACCAGTCTTGGACCAGTGTGCCTTTCACATAAAGGGCTCTCTTGAAACAGAGGACGATGGCTGACAGCCCTCCAAACAGAGGAGAGTCATCTGTAAAACAGGACTCAGGACACCCTGGATAAATTTGTATAGTCAACCTGGAAGCAACATCTATGAACTATGTGTGGAAACAGGGCTCTGGGATCGAACCCCAAATTCCTGATTATATAGCCCATAAAAAGCATATGCATATTTTCAAGGGCAAGGCCATAAATATTAAACATAGTTCAAGATGAGCCCAATTAGGATGCTAATTAGAATGGGAGAAAACATTTGCCCTTATTAAAGAATGGTGGCTGGCAGGCGTGTGATCAGCAGATTAGATTAGATATGCAAAACAAAGTGCAATGTGGAGATTTCGAATAACTAATTAAAAAAGTAATGAATATAGCTAATGGGCACAACCCACTCATTTATATCCCCAGTGGTGTAGCTCCCATTCATTTCAATGGTGCCTCAGCTCCCCAAAGGATTTTGCCCAACAGGTTTATTGCATTAAAAGAACCTTTAGAGCTTGAAGCTGTATGCGTGGCAGGTGGCAGAAAAGGGAAGGTGGAAAGTTATTTACAGATGTGACTTGGGAGATCTGCAGTCACAGAGCTCCTTGATCATCATGGTCTGCTGCCCAAACCCAGCAGATGCAAATCTAATTAGATCTAATTACACTTTCCAAAAAGAATGCTAATTTGAGGCAACGGTGTGCAAGGGTGTCTAAGTGCCTCTTTTGCACAACGTGATTTGCCTCTGATTTCTTAAACAACAAGCTTTTTCCAAACCACTACTTTCGGTTAACAAGACACAGGTCTCTGGAATTTAGCAATAACAATCACACCTTCTATCTCTGTTTCCTAGTCTTGATTTCTTGTTGCCTGTCCCCAACAAAATCGGCAACCCGGATTTGCTTGTTAGAAATGCTGCTGGTGTGAATTGCTTTTGCTGGTTTTAATCTTGGCCTTCTTTCCTGGGTGTCTCCTTTGCACCAGAAATAACCATCAATAAGGGTGTAAGAAGGCATCCTTTTCCGCCCTGTATTTCTCGCATGCAGTATTGTTTCCGTTTTGCTGCAGTCCTTTTCCTGCCCAAAAGTACATAACTCATCTTGCTGTCTGCTGCAACAAAATTACACAATTTATGTGCGCTGCGCAATGCTACTGTTAGGTGAATTTGTACCTGATTGACTGGTGGAACCCAAATACAGTGGTACCTCAGGTTAAGTACTTAATTTGTTCCGGAGGTCTGTACTTAACCTGAAACTGTTCTTAACCTGAAGCACCACTTTAGCTAATGGGGCCTCCTGCTGCCGCTGCGCCGCTGGAGCACGATTTCTGTTCTCATCCTGAAGCAAAGTTCTTAACCTGAGGTAATATTTCTGGGTTAGCAGAGCCTGTAACCTGAAGTGTTTGTAACCTGAAGCATATGTAACCCGAGGTACCACTGTAATGCTCACCAATGGTTCTTCACCATCCTGGAGAAAAGGAGAAAGTGGACTACCACAGGAATTGACCAGGACCTGTTGTTGTTCAACATAACTGACTTGGATGAAGGATGGACTGGCGGCGGAGAGGACAAAGAAGAAGAAGGGGAAATGGTAATCGTTGTCTGTTCTTCCCATTCATCCCTCAGACAAAAGGAGCAAATCTATTCACTGGTCCCACTTCTTCTTGAACTACAACCATTTAACACACAGCTGTGCTCCACATTAACTTAGCAAAATAAATTCCCGGGCAGCATTATAGGGCTTGATCTACACACTTGGATTTATGTTTAGAGGTAAGCTCCCCTTGATCATGAAATAACCCCCCCCCCAAAAAAAAACCCTCACATTGAGAGCTGCTTCCTCTGTTCAGCTTCCTTTTTGCTTCGTGGGCAATTCAGTAGCCTTAGCTGTGTGGCGCTGCAGCGCCGCCGCCACCTTAGGCCAGAGGGGGTACTGCAGCTTTCAGCCCAACAGGGACCAGGTGACCTCAGGAGCAATCTGGTCTTCTGCAGCTTGTTGCTCTGTCCACTGAAGCCAGCTTGCCTGACTATATCATCCTTCGCACACAAGGGCAGCAGCGGCAGCCAGGGCTGTAGATGAGGATCCGTTTGCCCAGAGCTTTGCCGCCACAGAGAAAGTGCTTCCTTAGTAGGTTTGCAGGTGCAAATATGATCTGGCATACGGTGGTGTGCTTCGATGGGAGTCCTGTGTGCAGCAGCACTGTCGGCCCCCAAATATGTTCACATCCGCATGGCTTTAAATCAGCAGCACTGCTGCAGAATGTGCGCACCTACTGAGATTAGCTGCCTCGGAACATGCATTTTAAATCGCCCCACTGACACAGATAGCATTGCCATGGTAATTAATGCTAACACTGTGAGGAATGGCACATTTAAGGTGGCGGTGGGGAGATTTCCTATTTTAGATTCCCTGCTCTTCGGAGGATGGCTGATTTGCTCTCCACTGACAATGATGTCACCTTTCACAGCATTAGTGAAGGCTGCATTTTCACTTTATGTATCAGCATGAGGATTCCAGGGACTTCGTTTGGAAATGAGAACAGGCAATGCAATTTAATTTGTCAGAATCATGCCAGAACACTTTGCTTTTATCACTCTTTATTTTTCTTTTATTTATTAGACAGCTTTTGCCTCTGAATCAGATTCTCAAAGTGGCTAACAAATTAAGATTAAAAAAAAAGACATGATTTAAGGCAACATCAAACTGATATACAAAACAACATGATAAATAGCCTCTTAAAGCGGTCTCCAGCTTCTGCGATCTTCCAAGCCTTTCTACGCAGTCTTATTAATGAAAATAATAGCTGTAGTTACCGAGGCCATGTACAACAGAATTTAAAGCGGCAGCAGCAGCACCACCAATGTTAAAGACGCCATGACCAAATATTAAAATGACGACTAAAAAGTAAATTTAGACAGCGATACGGACCAATTCTAAAAAGAGCAACAGGATCAGAAAACTAGATCCCATGAGAACAGAGGTGGGTAATCTCTGGGCCTCCAAGCATGGCCAAAGGCCAGGGAGAAATCTGGAAGCCAGAGGTTCCCATGCCTGCTTTAGAAGCCTGAGGTAACAGAAATATTCAATGTGAATCAATTTCTCAAATAGGCTTAAGGTTTTAAAAAGACACCATAAAACAACAAATCGGTACACAACATAAAATGGTGAAAAGAAGCCACTTTCAGCATCAGCCACAATCTGCCCATCCAACGCAATGCTGCCAACTCTGATTGGCAGTGATCCTCCGGGGTCTCTGGCAGGGGGTCTTCTTCCCTATCACCTGCTACATGACGCTTCTAGGTGAACTATGCACCCTCCACCCCCACAGTAACCTTACAGTGGAACACAATTATTTCTATTGGGAGGGGATCAAGCAAAGATGGGCCCCAGAGGAGTCAGATTCATGAGTAGGAGAAAGATTTCATCGCAGGGAACATTTCAGACATGCAATTACCGTATTTTTCGCTCTATAGGATGCACCCAAACATAGGACACACCTTGTTTTAGAGGGGGAGGAACAAGAAAAATAAATTCTCCCCCTCTCTGCGCAGCGCCCCTTCAGCGAAGCGGCAGGAAAAATGGAGCCCCTTCCATTTCTCCTCCCGCTTCGCTGAAGGGGCGCTGTGCAGAGAGGGGGAGATTTTTCTTTCTTGTTCTCCCCCTCTAAAACAAAGTGCGTACAGTGTGTTCAAGGTGCGTTCAGTCACCTTCAGTGAAGGCAACCCGAAGCCTCTGGAGCGCAGCGGGAGTTCTTTGGAGAGCGCGCTTTTCCCCACCGCCAGCCTCAAAGAGCAGGTCGGGGCTGGCGGGGGAAGCCCAGGTTAACCCCCCCCCTGCCCCATGGACCACACATTCGCTCCATAAGACGCACAGACATTTCCCCTTAGATTTTAAGAGGGAAAAGTTGCATCTTATGGAGTGAAAAATACGGTAAGCTGGCAGAGCTGTCACAGAGAAGCCGGTGCAACTTGCAATCAGGTTTGAGGACAAAATATAAGTGCCAGGAGAGGCTCCCGAGGGGCACAGAAGTGTTACGGAAAAGAAGCAATGCGGCCAGCTGCTGCTAGCTGGAAAGCAAAACATAATGGGAATGTTGGAACTGTTCCGTGGGAAACAAAGGGGCAGTCTTTTCACAGTGCAAAGCACCGGAATTAGCTCACAATGTAATATGAGCTGTACAGGAAGTAAGGGAGGAGTTTGTCTCTCTGCTGATGGAGTTTGAAGAGAGCAGACGTGTTTCTCTGTAATGCTGCAAAGACAGAAATAAAGGCATGTAAATACGTTTCTGTCTATCTCTTTCCCCTGCCCCTGGGGGGGGGGCAGGAAAGAGTGGTGTGTTCTCCTCGCGCATGAGGAGGATCGCCGATTGCGACCTTGCCTGGGTCTTGCCGGGAATGCAGACAGGGAGGTCAACTAGGAGATCAAGCCGGGTGCCTGGAGTGTGGCCAGTTTCTCCTGAAGGAAGGCTTGAAATCCAACATGAAGAACCTTGGACCTCCTTGGTCCAAAGGCCAGATTTTATCTCTCCCACGCCTGTGGGCCAACTTTGATAGGTGGGAGGAAACACATGCCTGTCAATCAAATGATGTCGCTGTGACTCCAGCTGACTGACACCTGTCAAAGTTCAAATGGTGCAGTGTTTCCCAGGCACCCCAAAACCAGCTGATTTTAGGGTGTGCGAGAAACAACTTGCAGAGGGCTGAGCATGTCCTTCAAGTTCTGTGCTTGGCGCTTGAGAAGTGTTCACCCCGGGGCTGCGGAGAGCCTTGTGCCGGGCTTCCAAAGCAACCAACGACCAGCTGGTTAGGAAGAGCAGCTCGAGGAGGTTGTGTGTGATGCCAATCTATGGCGCTAGCAAAGCCCCGTCCTTAACTGATGTCATATATGAAGTTGGGTGTACGGTAGGTATGTGTGGCTTGGCAAAAACAGAGACCACCAGCCATATCTGGTCCCCTGACTGGTCTCCTCTGCAGCAGCCAACTTTGACTCAGCAATTCCCAAACTGGACCAGGGCTCATCAGTGAGAAGACGAAACACATTTGGTACCTTAAAGCAAAGCCAGGATGACTGCCCACAGAGAGCGCTCTGCCCTTGCCTCCTTCCAATGAGCTTTCACCTCCCTTTACAGAGACATAGCAGAATTCCTTCTCTCCGTGGGGGCTGTTCATTGCATCCCTGCGTGAGTCACAGCTCTGCGCCAGTCTCCTCCCAATGGGGAGGGACAGCCAGATCATCGGCTTATGCAGAACTGTGTGCTTTCATGTGTCATCTGAAAGGCTAGTAATTCTTACTCCAAAAGTCAAACTTTTGGAGTGCAAGGGGGTGCCTGTGGCGGTTATTGCTCTATCCTTTAATATGCTTTTCCCGCCAGCGGGGTTTGCACGGCGTAATTACACATTACATACATGTATATGTAGAGTAATCCAAAGGACCTTCTAAAAAAACGAATAAAAGACCCTCTTGCAGTGCATGAAACAGAGGCCAGGGGGCGGGGAGAGGAGGGGGGGAAGCAAGGGCTTAATCCTTCCCTTCCTCACCGTTTTGTCATTCCAAATTGCCCTCCCCAAACAGCTGCTGCTGCAAATGCGTGTCTGTCCTAGCAAATTAGGATTCTGCTCTCCCAGCTTTAGCAGCTTCTATGCTGTCCAGTGTTACATTCAACCAGTCAATAATGAACTCATGGCTGTCAAAACTCACTGCCAATGGTGGGCGAGGACTTATGTCTGCAGCTGCAAATGATGTCAAATGGTGAGGGGGGAGAAAGCGGCAGTTTCCTAATTTCTATTTTTGCGACTCTTTCCTGAAATATATACATTCAGAAAGGGAAAAAAAATCTTATAAATGGTTTGATGGTTGTTGTTGTTTTTTAAACGAAATAAAAAATCCCAACCTCACCCCTCCAGAAATCTCAGCAATGGTTATTCTTTTTCTAGCAGCTTTGGGACAATGTTGGTCTGGAACCACATGAAGCTGAAGATGAAGCCCATGGTTTTAGGGAGAGCTTCGTCAAATGCAAAATTCATGCAGTCCTGCAGAGGTATTTCCACCACCTCAATCAGCTCCCCTTCTTGTGGCTGGCCTCCACCTTCGCCGGCTTTCATCTCGTCTGTTACCTCGGCGTAGAACAAGGTCTGCTTTGATCCTGACACACCAACACCAGATCTTTAGGGGTGAGAGAGGGAGAGGGGAGAAACCAGTATGTATTTAAGGAAACCTTACATGAACACCTGTCAAAATAAGGGGTACTCTGTAACTGAGAGCAGAACGACACAGTGTGAGAAACACAGGATGTTGATGAATGGCAGCCCTGCACTTCTGTAATCTGTTTATTATTTTTATTTTTATTATTATTATTATTATTATTATTATTATTATTATTATTATTATTATTATTATTATTACCATCCAGCTTACGCATTTACACCCAGCATATTAAACACTAAGAATTGAAATAGCATTAAAAGATCCATTAAAAACACGGACAATAACAATATAAACATCACGGCACCAGCCCTTTCCTCAAAAACAGTCAGTTCCCAAATATCTATTGCAGGGGTGCCAACATGAATAAAATATTGGGGGGTGGGCAGGTAAGCCCCATCCAATGTAATTGATCGACCGATGTAGCGCATGCACAGCATTTGAATGGCAATGCCCATCAGTTGGTGGCCCCCCTCAAATATTTTATTGGGGGGAGGGAACCGCCAAAAGGCCCTTGGCGCTGGACCTCAGTGTCCGGGCAGAACGATGGGGGCGGAGACGCTCCTTGTTGTATGAAGGTATGAAGTCGTATGAAGAAATCGGCTGGCTGGGTTAAGGCAGACGGTTGCCATTTTCACAGCAGCCCTGTGTTTCTTCTTGGTTCAGAGAAGAGTGGTCAGAATGATCTGGTGGTTGGAGGAAATCCCCTCTGGGGAAATGCTACATTATTTTTGGGTTTTTGGTGACCCAAGAAGGAGATGATAAAGTTTTATAAACTTATGCATGGTGTCAAATGAAAGGGAGAAAAATCTTCTCCCTATCTCTTAATACAGGAAACGTAGGGTCCTCCAACAAAACTAACTTGAAGCAGATTCAGGACAGACAAAATGAATGCAGGATTTAGAATCATAGAATCATAGAGTTGGAAGAGACCACAAGGGCCATCGAGCCCAACCTCCTGCCAAGCAGGAAACACCATCAGAGCACTCCTGACATATGGCTGTCAAGCCTCTGCTTAAAGACCTCCAAAGTAGGAGACTCCACCACACTCCTTGGCAGCAAATGCCACTGTCGAACAGCTCTTACTGTCAGGAAGTTCTTCCTAATGTTTAGGTGGAATCTTGGTGGAATCTTTAAAGGTAAGGAATTTGTTGTAAGTGGATGGGGCGATGCCCACCAACTTGGGTGGGAGAAATTCATAGAGGGAACACCTGCAAAAGATTATTTAGTCATGCCAGCCAGAGGTTCAATAACATCTGCAGAGGTGCTGCTGTGGGCCTTCCCCTGAGACTGGCTACTGGATGGGCTTTTGAATTGATCCAAACTGATATATTTATGTTCTTATAACACGCAGGCATGGGGTTTCCAGTTCACAATCTTGCTGCTCTGCCACTCTTCCAAGTTAGACACAGTGGTACCTCGGGTTACATACGCTTCAGGTTACATACGCTTCAGGTTACAGACTCCGATAACCCAGATATAGTACCTCGGGTTAAGAACTTTGTTTCAGGATGAGAACAGAAATCGTGCTCCGGCGGTATGGCGGGAGCAGGAAGCCCCATTAGCTAAAGTGATGCTTCAGGTTAAGAACACTTTCAGGTTAAGAACGGACCTCCAGAACAAATTAAGTACTTAACCTGAGGTACCACTGTACTCTCTCTCTCTCCATCTAAATATATGTTACAATAGGTTTATTTGTCATCCATAATTTCATTTATTTTGTGTTCTCATTTTGTATTTCTACGTTGTACACTGCCCTGTGATCTTCAGATGAAGGGCAGTATACAAATTTAATAAATAAATAATAGTTACAGTGAAATAATCTACTCCTACGTTTCTGAATCCATGTTCAAAAATTGAGACTTATTGATCATCCTGTGCTTTTAAGCATACAAACCCTCCAGTCAAATTATGAAATTGATTCATTAATAAAAGGAAATTCAAGCAAATGCATTATGCGGCATCTGAGGAACGTATTATACTGCTTTTATAAGCAAATCCAAAATCACGACGCTCTTTGTACTGCATGCCAATTCCGTGCACACACACACAATGGGTAAGCTGATGAGCGATTAAGGTAATTTCCCAAGGTAATTGATTTGGACCTTTACACAGTTCTGAGGTTATAAGTAGCAGGTGCAGGAAAAACACACACACAAAGAATAGAAGCAATTGACACAAAATTATATTATATTATACTATCTGCAGACAGGTGTACTGGCAGGTGATTCCCTCTAATTACAAAGCATGTCATTGTACTGTGGCCATTAACCAGAGCAGTAAGGTTAAAATTGTATTTATGCGAAGATTACCATGGAGAGTACAGCATGAGACAACATTAACTCTACCAGGTATGGCCAGTATACTGTATTTTTATGGGAAAACATTAAAAGACCCCATTGGCAAAATAAAAAACAAATGAAGTGAAACCATATGTCCAAAATAATAATGATAATACTGATGATGATGATGATGATGATGATAATAATAATAATAATAGCCCACCCATCTGGCTGGGTTCCCCCAACGACTCTGGCCAGTTTTCTGCTTGCCATTCCTCATATTAGTGAAAACGGTGTACAGATATACATTAGATGAGGGGAAATTGCACTAAAATGGTGATGACTTTCCATGAAAACTATTATTATTATTACTACAGTCATACCTCATGTTACGTCCGCTTCATGTTACGTTATTTCAGGTAACGTCCCGTGGTGACCCGGAAGTACCGCAAAGGGTTACTTCCGGGTTTCACTGCTTGCGCATGCACAGAAGCTCAAAAAAAGTCACACGCATGCGCAGAAGCGGCGAATTGCAACCCGTGCGTGCGCAGACGTGCTGCTGCAGGTTGCATTCATTTCATGTTAGCGAACGGGCCTCCGGAATGGATCCCGTTTGCAACCAGAGGTACCACTGTATTATTATTATTATTATTATTATTATTATTACAAAACTGATGTGGAAATGCGGCAAACAAAACTTTTAAGATTTGAAAAACGAGGAACTGACCCTGAGGGATAACTCGGCCATTAGAGCACGAGACTCTTAATCTCCGAGTCGTGGGTTCGAGTCCCACATTGGGTAAAAGATTCCTGCATTGCAGGGGTGGGACTCATAGCTGTCAACTTACAGATTTGAAAATAAGGGACCAGCAGCCTCAAAAATAAGGGATCAGCAGCCAAAATAAGGGATTTTCCCAGCACAGGTATATTCAACTTCTGAGCCCCTCCAAGCCAAAGGCAGAAAGCCCAGCCAGCAGCCAAACGAAGCCTTAAGCGGTGGTTCCCACAGCGCAGCAACCTGGCAAAGCGGATGCAGCAAGGAAAACCACCGTCACCTCTCCGCTGGGAAGCGCTGAGCAAAGGCGAGTTCCCAGGCAACGCGGCCGATTTGATTGGCACAAGACATGCAAGCTCCACCCCCAGTCGTTCTTAGACTCCTTATTGGGTGAGCAATGCAGCTGCTTCCTTTGAAACCCGGGAAATTTAAGGGACACCATCAATAAGGGACAGCAGTGGGACACAGCGCTGGGATAAGGGACTTTCCCACCAAATAAGGGACGGTTGACAGCTATGGTGGGACTAGATGACCCCTGTGGCCTCTTCCAACTCTACAAATCTGTGATTTTGGTTCTGTGACTGGTTCAGCCATCCCTACGCAGCACATAACATAGAGTCTGCCATTTAAATGACCCTCCAAGGCCTAAGATATTGGCAGAGAGGGAGGCAAAACTCAAATGTCTGGGTAAAAGGGGAGGGGCTGTGACTGGTGTAGTCTTGCTTCTTCTGTCTGTCCTCAATCTCTGTAGGGACCTCCTGCTCTTCTCTTTGCCTCAAAAGAGCAAATCCAGATGCATCCATAATTATCCCCCCCCAAATAACATTGACGGAATGATAATACAAATGCGGGGGGGGGGGGGGAATTCCCAGCCTGTTTACTCAGAAGTAAGCCCCCTTGAGTCCAGCGAGGATTATTCCTAAATAAGCAGGCCTAGGATTGCAGCCTGTCTTTCACACCAAAGAAAGCACCTTTTCATCTGGGAAGCCAATCGCATAATCTGGCTCCAAGGAGTTGTAAGAGACAGCTCCTCTGTTCCTCTTCTCCTCCCCCTAGCAAAAGCTCCTTAATCCAGCAGGAAATGACATTTGCCAGGATTGACAGCTGTGGATCTGAATTTAATTCCCAGTCCCCCGCCCCTCTTCTTCTTCTTTCTGAAAGCATGTCAGTGTCCACTTCAATAGAGTTGTCAAGAGGAAAAGCAAATAAAGTTTTCCTTTCTTTGAAAGTCCCAACTCTCCATACATTTCGACATGCATCTCCAAGTAGGGGAACAGATGCTTTCCCCCCCACAAAGCTGCAATCTGGGGAGGCAGAAGGCTCTGAGCACATTTTCATTTTAGATTATTAAATTCTTGACATTTCCTTAATTCCAAATACTAGACGCATTCTGCATACACACAGTTGGCTTCCCCTCTTCGTTCTGGTGGGATTTCAATGTGCCTTTTTTTTTAAAAAAAAAAATCCTTCTAAAATAGTTGGGATTACAAAATGTATCCCAAATTGCATCTAATAATTTTGATTTAAATCAGCATGTAACGTCCCAAGGGCTGGAAAATGATCCACTTCAGTAATTCCTAAATGATGTGCTGGGGCACACCGGTGGGCTGTGTGGACCAAATGAATTAAAAATGCAACTCTCCTATGCGCTCAGTGTACTTTCTCAAAGGAGGCTGCCTGGTGTGTCTCTGCGTGATTTGTTGTTCCGGCACTGCATTCTTCCAATCCACTCGGACAGGAGGTAACACTGGAGAGGTCTTGGGCTAATAATAATAATAATAATAATAATAATAATATTATAGAAAAAATGACCAGATGTTAAGCGGACAAGAATAGTTGTTGTATATCCAACAGTGTGATTGTGTTTGTGCCAAAAAAATGCCCCATATAAGTAGTTTCCCCCACATCATTTCCCCTCCTACTGAGAACTGTGGAGTTGGAAGGGACCACGGGGTCATCTAGTCCAACCCCTTGCAATGAAGGAATCTTTTTGCCCAACATGAGTGGGGCTCGAACTCGCGACCTTGAGATTAATAGTCTCATGCTCTATGGGAGTGGGACAAGGGGACACAAGATGGAGCTATTATTTCCAGTGGTGGGCACATGTCAAACGTGACATTTAAGTTCAGCTCTGAGTATCTCTGTGCAGCTTTGAAGAAAAAACAAAAGGGGAAATAACTTGTCCGGAACTTAGGTGGGCATGCAAACTAATTGCAGGAAGAGATATTATCTCTCCTGTGCAATCCACCTCCTCTTCAACCCCCAAGGAAGTGAAGCAACAGGTGAAGGCAGGTAAAGGCTTCCCTTGTCAGGCTACTATTGAGGAAGGGACAAAGCTTTTATTGCCTTCTCCAGCTTTCTATTTTGTTTGTTTTATGGCAGTTGTTGATGACTGAGCTGGGTTTAGGGTGGCTGTTATCTGACTGGAGAAGGGGCATAGCACAGTCAGCCTGCAGGTCTTGGGTTCAATCTTTCAGATCTCCAGATTAAGGGGGAAAGAAAGATCTCAGGAGCAGGGCTAGGAAAGCTCTCTGCCAGAGACCTTTGAGAGATTCTGGTGGAGAGCATTAAAGAACACAAACCCATGGTCTGGCTCAAAGGGTTGTCAGAGTACCTAACTGTGGGATGTAATCCATTGGTGCAGTCAAATGCTACATTCCTTGTTTCCCTGGAGTGGACACAGGCAGGGGGACATCCGGTAAGGGTAACTTCCTCTTCCACTGGTCTGGAGCATCCTCCCCCTGCATGTGACCTGGGAGATGGGCATGGCTCTGGCTGACTCCATAAAAGAGCCAAGTCATGCAGCCATTTTCTTAGTCTCTAGTTCTGTCTTCACTTGCTTGGTCATCTTTTGCTGCCATGCTGCTCTCCTGCAGCCATTTTGTTCTCTTCATGTAATTTTGCTGTCTGCTGGCTCTCAGCCAGCAGCACATAAGTTCAGTCTCCACATGAGATGAACTCACAGTTTATTTGTGTAACTACTAAGCAAAGCCTGCCATTCAGGGATCAAATCATGAACTGAAATGTGAGTAAACTTTTTGTTACTTTACTCAGAAAGACTCTTGTGTCTTTATTCTTTTAAGAGCGATCAAAGGGGACACCAGGAAAGAAACTTAACTAAGAGATTCAAATGAATCTGCAAACTAGCTTCCAGCTACATTGAGGGGAATCTGCTCTGCTACATCACTTACTAGCGTCAGTGAAGGAAGGATAATACTTATTCAGTATATCCTTTCCTACTATCCTTAACATTCCCACACTAACAGCTGGTTCGGGAAATGTACGGCTTGTCTGATTTCATCAAGGTCTACCCTGCCAGCTGCTCTCCGAAAACCACCAAGCCCAGATCGACTTACCTGCACGAAGTAATTTTCTTCAGGCTGGCTGTAGGGATCTCATACCCACACTCTTCCAAGACTTCCATGCAAGCTGTCTCTTCCAAAGAGAGCTCTGGCTTGTCTACAATGCCAGCGCAGAGCTCATAGGTCACTCCCGTTGAAGCAGGCAAGTGGCCTGGCAGAGGGCACCAGCTCCTCTGGTTTTCACGTTCGAAGACTTGAGGGCAGAGCCGCTCCATCTCACACATGTAGACAGCTGGAGGGGGGAGGGGGAAGGTAAAATGTAAGACTCTGGCACTCACCTGACCTTAACAAGAGATAGTCAAGCCATCACACCAATCAAACACCTCCGGCCTCTATTTATTTATTATAAGATGCATATTATTACAGTTGCACTTAGAAGTCCCTGGTACATTTACTGTGCTGTGTTGTTTGAAAATATGTTTGTGTGTGGACATCCAATTAGTACTAATTAGCAGAACAGGAGAGACCCTGCATGCTTTAGAAACTTAGATTCCAGCAAGATCTCTCTCCCCGTCCCCCTCCACATTACTTCTACTTTTGGGAACAACTTCTGTCTCAAGGCAACTTCCGTTTGCCAGCCAACAGGATTCATTGATTCATTGATACTCACTGGGATGTTGGGCTGTACATGATGTACCATGTGCACAATGACGAGTGTTTCAGCCTGTCAACTCAGCTGCTGTTTCGACAGAGTTATGAAAAGCACGCGTGTTTGTTTAAGAAAGCCCTTTTTGAGCACATAGTAACCCCCCCCCCCCGTGCAGAGTGGATTGCGGAGTGGAATTTGCAAAAGACCTTTTGCATTAATCTAGAAACAGCTGTTGCGGTAATACTCTCCTAAAGGAAATGCTAAGAGCCATGTAATACCATCAAAGGAAACACAAAGCGCTGGATTCTGCACGGTTGATCCGGTCTATTTTGCCGTGCAGACTGCCAAAAGGCAGGTTGCTGCGACGAGCAGCCTTTGTTTCAGGAAGGCCACCTTTTTTTATCGGCCTTGCTTCTTAGCCTTTAATGGCAGCCTGGCAATATATAAATTAATCTGCCATGCCGTGGGGATAAGGGGTAGGTCACACCTACATATAGGCTGCCATGAAAGGATTGGAGTTGGCCCAAAGAGTGGGGGTCCTTTTAAAAAAGTTGGTGCAAAAGGGGGGATGGCTGAAGAGGTGGGAGAGGTGTCCCAGGTGAACAAAAACAAAGCAAAAGCAAATTCCTAGAATTGGAAGATCTACTGAAGATCAGGTCAGTTCTGTGACCAGGGCAGCTGTCTACCAGCTCTATCTGGTATACAGGCTGTGACCCTACCTGCCCGCGGACTGTTTCGCCAGTGGTGCATGTCCTAGTTATCTCTCGCTTGGGCTTCTGCAATGCACTATATGTGGGGCTACCTTTGAAGGTGACCCGGAAACTACAACTAATCCAGAATGCGGCAGCTAGACTGGTGACTGGGAGCGGCCGCCGAGACCATATAACACTGGTCCTGAAAAACCTACATCGGCTCCCAGTACGTTTCCGAGCACGATTCAAAGTGTTGGTGCTGACCTTTAAAGCCCTAAACGGCCTCGGTCCAGTATATCTGAAGGAGCGTCTCCACCCCCATCGTTCTACCCGGACGCTGAGGTCCAGCACCGAGGGCCTTCTGGCGGTTCCCTCACTGCGAGAAGCCAAGTTACAGGGAACCAGGCAGAGGGCCTTCTTGTTAGTGGCACCTGCCCTGTGGAACACCCTCCCATCAAATGTCTTTTTTATAATATTTTATTGGATTTTATCGATAGGAAAGTTTAGAAAAACAAAAAACAAAAGCAAAACAGATACAAAATACAAAAATACAAAATACAAAAATACAAACATTAAACACAAAAAAGAAAAAAGACATATAAAAGAAAAACAAAATTTCCCTCTTTCTTATCTCCACTTTAGTTAACTTATTTTCCTGACTTCCTCACGTCTCCCATTTTTGTATCCCTTTTTAAATTTAGTTCAGCAAATTCATCCATCAAATGTCAACTACCTGACATTTAGAAAACATCTGAAGGCAGCCCTGTTTAGGGAAGTTTTTAAAGTGTGACATTTTAATGTATTTTTGATCTTTGTTGGAAGCCACCCAGAGTGGCTGGAGAAACCCAGCCAGATGGGCGGGGTACAAACAAACAAACAAACAAACAAACAAACAAAGTAATTATCATCATCTAGTCCAAACCCCTGCAATGCAGGAATATACCTCTGTCCCATACAGGGATCGAACCTGCAACCTTGGCGTTATCAGCATCAGGCTCTAACCAACTGAGCTATCAAGCACTCTGCAAAAGGCAGCTGCTTTCTTTAGTGGGTCACACATTTTGAAGCCTAAATGGTTGGGACTAGGGAATCTAAAGCATGTTTGTAAGTGTAGTGCACCCTATTGTCCTGGGATAGCTCAGTTGGTACAGCATGGGACTCTTAATCTTGGGGTCATGGGTTCAAGCTGCACGTTGAGCAAAAGATTTTTGCATTGGAGGGGGTTGGAGTAGATGGCCCTTGAGGTCCCCTTCCAACACTACAATTCTATGATTCTACAATTCACCAGAAAGGCTAGTGCATCTTCCCCCATCTCCGTCACAAAATATTACGCCACAGGTATTCAAAGGGCCACCTGCTTTTTACTGCTAAAGCCCCTCAAAAGCTGTGCTTCACTGGAGAGCAAGAACTAAAAGCAAAGGAAGGGGATTACCTGGACGGAACTGCTTCACCACAACAAAGCACCGCCGAGAAGTATTAAAGATCAGGATGGCCACGCTGAGGAAGGAGACAAAAGCACAAGGGAGGAGGAGATCAATGCACTTGCAAGCAAGGAGGCATCCCTAGGCTTTAATGGGTTTAGGGGCTTGGCTTTGGAAGGCAGGATGAGCCAGCCGCAAGAACACAAGCTAAGGACACAGTTGTTAAATTCATAATCTAATTTTGGAGATAAGTCTCTGGCACGACTCTATGTTTCCGCACACCAACTCAGGTAGAAAGCTGTAGAGTCGTCTGGACACATGGCATGCAATAGTACTGGGGACAGATGGAAATGATAGTTATAATGACCCTAAGTGGGACTGCAAGAAAATGTCATGGTGTGGCTCCTGTCCAGGGTTCCGGTCAGCCACACCCACTTCCAGGACTCCGCCTTTTCGTTTCCTGTTCCCAGCATTCCATGCTCACTGAGCATGCTCCGTCCTCGTGGGACGGCTTTTCCAAGCAGCTGCCCATGGTTCTTTTTCCTAAATATTTTCATGCTTTTTCTGCAGACCTTGCGATTCCCTTGTGCCTAGTGATATCGTTTCTTGGCTGCATAAAGATCCCTAGTCTTATACAATCAGTACATCTTATAGGGTATGAAACACGAGGCTTGGTTGTTTGAGACTTCCATCATATGCCAGACCGCCAACATTTTCGGCATGTTGAAGCAGTTGCCATCAACAAAAGAAATGGTGCATGTATGACTGGCATGTCAGTTAGTCATTTGGGACCATATTTGCTGATTTCTGCGAAACTTCTCTGGAGCAAGTACCGTCGCTCTGACGCACAGAAGTGAACAGAAACTTATATCAAGATGGGCAAGAAGTACTGGCAGTTATTTTACATCGGAGACAAGAAAGCATCAGAGACAGTTGTAGTCACAAAGGTTTGCAAATAATCACTGAAGAATTAAACAATCAAGAAGCTTCAGCTTATTAATCAAATTGTTCCCTATCACATGTTAATAATAAGTAACAATCAAAATGTACATACTTATTTCATAAAATGTACACAATGCTTGATTGTAAGAAAACTCAAAGAGGTATACACTATTTGAGGCTATAGAAAGCTTTTAATATTCCCCTTTTCTCCGTCTTTCTAAATTCATTTCCCCAACTGACTCTAAATAACATCCCATAACCAATTCTAAGTGCCTTGGAATTATCTTGTCAATCTCAAGAAGCTCTCCACCAGTAGTCTAAAAGGCCTAAAAGCATTGCACATGCAAAATGGCTAAGAATTGGAGGCTACGACACTTAACACAAATTATGCTGTGAGCAACACACACACACACACACACACACAGAGAGAGAGAGAGAGAGAGAGAGAGAGAGAGAGAGAGAGAGAGAGACATTTCCTCTCCCTATAATATGGGTTCAGTGTAAGTCATGGCAGTTTCTGGAAGGCAGACAAATAATTATGTATCCGAGGGTGACATGATCTATGCAAAACTCAGCCCAGTCATAAAACTCTACATAAAAGTAAGATCCACTGAGCCCAGAGCGACTTTCCTCCCCAAGCACAGATGGGACAAAATGAAGGGCTGATGAAATTCCACCCTCACAACCTGTTCTTCCTCATTTCCCTTTGGAAATTTGGAGGTATAAAGCTTCTTACAAATTTTTCCCATGCTTTTAATATGGAAGAGATTTTATCCTGGTTTTTCTAGCCGGATTTAATGCCAACTAACTGTCAAGCATATTTGTTAATTGATGTATATATTAAGAGTTCCATGATAACTTGTTGACTACCGAATATTAATTTTGACTGATACCTTGCCCTGTTTCAAAGACCCAGGAATCTGTTCAAGGCGGCTGAAGGGTTACGGAGAACATAAAAGAGAGAGGTGATTATCAAGGAGTTATACAATACCATAGTGCTGAGAAAGCTTGTCTTTAATTCTTCATCTGTGAGATTTGCACAATGTGAGATGTGGTTATGTTTGATATTATTAAAATTAACCACAACCTTAATAAAAATAAAAAGCAGTCTCCATAGTACTGCACTTCAATGATATTGTTTCCCCAGCTTCCTCCTCCCCTCTTTCTGCCTCTTTTATCTGTTTCCCAAAGGCTATTTTTTTAGTGTGTCCCCCCAGTGTTTTTTCCTTATAAAAAACCCCCACTGTGACATGGGGTATTGCTTTCTATGAGCCAAATCACTAATAGCCTAAGGACCTGCCCATGCAGGAATCAGGGTCTCTGATAACGGCAGTCCATTCACTCTCCCAAAGGTCCCCCAAGCTGTCCAGAATTAAATGGGTGTCAACACAAGCAATACAATTTGCTTGCTTATGATTCTGGTTGAATTCTGCAGAGTGCAATCAGGGGTACAGGCAACTGCCCTACGAACATGTCGCCTTCCTACCCAACAGGTAGCCTGCATAGTATCTCTCAGGGATGCAGGACATTTGGAGAGGAAGTCATGCATATTGTCACAGCAAGAGGCACATCCTGTCTCGTTTTGCCCCCAATGGCCAGTGAGAAGCCAATGACAGAACCTGAAAAAAAGCTAGGAAAAATATTTTCCACCCATAGACGGGCCAGAAATGGCAAAACGATAAATTTCGAGGGGAGGGTTAAAACCATCCGATGAAGTATTTTCTCTTTCGGAATGAGGAACGAAGGCTTTTAAAGTGAATTTTTGCAACATTGCTGCTGCTTCTGATTGGATGGCTAAGCAAGCAACACTCTTAAGGCGATGCTGGAAAAAGTATTTCCAAATATTGTAGAACGCAGAAGATCTTCAGGTTTTAAGTCTCGGAGTGCAGTCTGGGATTAGGGGAAGCAAACAAAGTAATAAAGGAAGTTTATGGATCATAAGAAATTCTTGCCAATATTTCAACTTCTCTCAAAGATGGGGGAGGGGCTATACTCTCCCCCATAAATGGCTGCATAGTTTTCAGAAATTTTGCATTTCTGATCTCACAGAGGAGTTATGCGCCTCTCAAGGTTTTTTAATATGTGTTCCTGCTTTTTATCATGGCCATAATGATTGGATCCTACACGAGTAATACATTTTCAAAAGGCTCACAAAATTAGAATTTATATTCCAACAAAGAGAAAGAAAGAGAGAATAACGATGACTTGAAAACGAAGTAGCATGTGTCAACTCACTGAAGAATGGGTTATTATCCCCCCTCCCCGATTCAGACACTTAAAGACATACACAGAACAGATGGAACAATCAGAACCAAGCTGTCAAAGTTAAGGAACAAGATCAAATTAAACTTGAATGGAATAGTGTTTTCATTACAACTGTCTCCTTTCTGTGCCATCTTGAGACAACAGGGAACGTTGAAACACGGAAGATTTGTGAAACTTAACAAAGTATCTGTAAAAAGCCAAATTAGTTCTTAGTTCAATTAATAGTTTAGCTTCCTTGAACACTGATGAAAGGGGTTTTCTTGTTCTAAATTGGAAATGTTTGTTTACTGTCAGACATTTAAGGCGGTTCAGCGAACTAGGCTTCAGATAATTTACTTTCAGTTTCCCTTAAAAGTGGCAAGCCCTTCTGAACTTGGGGAGGTTGAGGCTTATCACTAACTCCAGGCACTGGCGGAGGAACGGGGGCGGGGGGAGCACACCACCCCCGGCCCCATGGGGGGGGTACCGTCATGGCCGCCCCCGACACGTGCCACACCCCACCACACCCCCAGGATGCGAACCAGCCACGCCCCCGCCTGCTCTCCGCCCCCGGTGCCAGAGCATGCAGCTTCGCCACTGACTCCAGGCCAACTTCAAACCATGGTTTATGGAAAGTGGCTTGTTCAAACAGCTAATTGTAAACCATTGCCCCTAGTTCTCACACTATGACAAGCTGAGTTTAAGGGAAACGGAAGGTAAATGATGCCCAGTCCTTCTCGTGGCTATGTGAGAGGAAGTCGCGGGGACTGCACAAGTCTGACGCTCGCTTGGGCTCATTCCAGCTCAAGCGCATCACACTAAACCATGGTTTAGTGCAATATGCAAACACAGCTGAAGTGAAACTTGGTTAGGCTGCCCAAAATATCAGACAAATGAGAAGATAAATGGGGGTGGGGGTGGGGACACAAGCTGAAATAATTAATGGGCCTGCTCATTCCAGTTTCCATTGACTTTTTTTGGGGGGGGGCCTTGGCCTTGTGGTTGAACACTTCAGCCCAGTATGCCTGAAGGAGGGTCTCCACCCCCATTGTTCAGCCCGGACACTGAGGTCCAGCTCCGAGGGCCTTCTCGTGGTTCCTTCCCTGTGAGAAGTGAGCTTACAGGGAACCAAGGCAGAGGGTCTTCTCGGTAGTGGCGCCCGCCCTGTGGAATGCCCTCCCATCAGATGTCAAAAAGATAAACAACTACCTGACTTTTAGAAAACATCTGTAGGCAGCCCTCTTTAGGGAAGTTTTAAATGTTTGATGCTTTATCGTGTTTTTAATATTCTGTTGGGAGCCACTCAGAGTGGCCGGGGAGGCCCAGCCAGATGGGTGGGGTATAATAAATAAATAAATAAATAAATAAATAAATAAATAAATAAATAAATAAATAAATAAATAAATATATATTTTGTGTGTCTTGTTTGGAACTGAGACCTCAGCAATGAGGGAGGCTTGGGGAGGATAGTGAAGTCTAGTATGGGGGGGCAGGGCTAGGTAGTGAAAGTGTGTGTGTGTGTGTGTGTGTGTGTGTGTGTCATTTTGATGCAGGAGACGCTCCAAAGGAGCAACACCCAATTAGGAATACTGTCAGCCAAGTTTTGGGGGGCAGAGGCATGTTTGCATTTTAATGGACGTCGAACCCTTACCTGACAACACAGTAACCATTTTGGTGCTACGTGGATGCCAGTTGTCCTGGATTTCTTCGGATAACGAGGAGGGGGTTTTCGCCATTGGAAAGTGCACACACAAACGTTATTAAAAGCTTTATTTGAACAAATGAAATGACTTTATATCCCCCCCCCCCCCGTATTGTAGTGACAACATATTTGGCACCATAATGGACGAAAGATTAGATCCGGCCACTGTGTTGTGTTATGGGAATGCCTAAGCAGAACACAAGGGCAGGAAAAGAGTAGAGTCTCCTTGGAATGTATGAAGCATACACAAGAATTTAATCTGAAATTGACATCAAAAGGCCCCGAACAATAGGTCTCATGTGCAAACATGCCAGAAATGCATACAATTTGTTTTTGTTCTTACTCCCTCCCTGGAGAATACAGTCAACAAAACTTTGTTTCGGGTCCATTGGGATGCTGAGAGACTACAGAAAGAGCCGATGGGAAGAGAAAACTCCTTGGGAAGTGAGGGTGCCTCTGACCTGCATATACTGCTCCCTCACTTGCAAAGGCTCGCCCGTTCAAGTCAAGAGAATATCCCTTTGGCCGGGGCAACTCCCCCCCCCCATGAATCCTGCATACTCAGGAGATCAGTGCTCGCACCAGAGAGCTCAGAGGACAACTGCAATTGCTCGAGTCACTGAGTCAGGGATCCCAAAGCTTGAACCAGCAGATTTGACCCTGACTGAGTGCTCGTCTGGGAACTTTGTTCCAGAAACTATGCTGCTCATCAAGGGTTTGTGATATGACGGCATTGTCATCTTGCAATGCTCCACCCTCTGAGACAGCCAATTGCTCCCTGAGCAAAGCCACTTCCGCCTTAAGGAGGAGGTGGGGCTGTGGGCACTCACGACCCCTTCATGTGTGCAGGGGTGTGGTCAGCTCTGCGCGAATGGGGGGCTCCGGCTGTGTCACTCCCAGGCTGACCAACTCGGTTGGTCGGGAGGTGTGGCCCGCTCAGTTTAAATGGGAAACAGCCGGGAGATCTCCTCTTTCCTCTCTCACCAACTTTTATTTTGCTTTAAACAAATACAGATAAAGTGGTACCTCGGGTTAAGTACTTAATTTGTTCTGGAGGTCCGTTCTTAACCTGAAACTGTTCTTAACCTGAAGCACCACTTTAGCTAATGGGGCCTCCTGCTGCCGCCGCGCTGCTGGAGCACGATTTCTGTTCTCATCCTGAAGCAAAGTTCTTAACCCGAGGTACTATTTCTGGGTTAGCAGAGTCTGTAACCTGAAGCGTATGTAACCCGAGGTACCACTGTAAATATAAACAACCAAAATTACAAAAGAAAAATCCTTACTAATAATAATAATAATGAAAAAAGCTTAAAAGTTACAAAAAATTCCAAGTACATGGCATACAACATAAGCCATTATGGGAAAGAAAAAATAAAAAAGGAAAAGGAAAGAAAAAGGAGGAGGAGGAGGAGGAGAAAAAGAAAAAAAGAGGAAGATGAGCAAAAAGACAAGGTGGCTCATCTATTGTACGCTTCCATCAAGGTCACAACAGATCATTATTCTTATCAATTCTATCTGCATTCCATAGAATCCCTCATCTTGGTATCAGGGAACATTTCCCTATGCGGTATCATTCTAAACATAACCAGGTCATTCTTGATGGACCCTTATCCCCTAGATAATTATTTAACAGCTCCTGTTTTTCCTTGCTCGTGGATCTCCTCCGCTGGATCTCTTCCGCTCCCCGTGTTGGCTGCCGTTCCTTCTGGGCTTGGTACAGTGGGCAGTGTTGACAGCCTCTCTGCCAGCTTCCATGAGTGATCTATTCCAAGGCACGTTGACAGGTCGGCTTTGGGGGCGCAGTGCTGCTCTCTGTTCCTTGCTCTAGCAAGCTTTGGAAGGCACATTCGGGTGACCATTTGGGGGTTGATCAGCTGAGAGGCGCAGGACAGCTCTCCCTGCTTCGTCTTGCTCTGTGTGTCTGCGTCCTATCACTGATGCTCGACTTTTGTTCCCTTCTTCAATTCTTACTCCTTTCCAGTCTCATGGGTGGGCAGATTCCATTTTAGCTAGTAATGGTAAAAGTAAAGGACCCCTGGATGCTTAAGTCCAGTCGAAATCAACTAAGGGGTGGGGAGCTCATCTCGCTTCAGGCCAAGGGAGCCGGCGTTTGTCCGCAGACAGCTTTTCCGGATCATGTGGCCAGCATGACTAAACTACTTCTGGCGTACAGAACACTGTGACGAGTGCCTGAAAATGCTGTTTACCCTCCCAATGCAGTGATACCTATTTATCTACTCACACTGGTATGCTTTCAAACTGCTAGGCTGGCAGGAGCTGGGACAGAGCAATGGGAGCTCACCCCGTTGCATGGATTTGAACCGCCAACCTTCCAGCTGGCAAGCCCAAGAGGCTTGATGGTTTAGACCATAGCGCTACCTGCACCCCCATATTAGCTAGTGACCTCAGCAAGCCTTTGACATTGCTTCCTGCAAGTTTCAGATGGGCCCTTGTGATTGACCTGATGCTGCCTAGACTTCACATCCATTCTTTTCCAGCACAGATGAAGAATCAGTGCATCTCACTTTGTTGTTGTTCTTTAGTCGTTTAGTCGTGACCGACTCTTCGTGACCCCATTGACCAGAGCACGCCAGGCACTCCTGCCTTCCACTGCCTCCCGCAGTTTGGTCAAACTCATGCTGGTAGCTTCGAGAACACTATCCAACCATCTCATCCTCTGCCGTCCCCTTCTCCTTGTGCCCTCCACCTTTCCCAACATCAGGGTCTTTTCCAGGGAGTCTTCTCTTCTCATGCGGTGGCCAAAATATTGGAGTCTCAGCTTCAGGATCTGTCCTTCCAGAGAGAACTCAGGGCTGATTTCCTTCGGAATGGATAGGTTTGATGTTCTTGCAGTCCATGGGACTCTCAAGAGTCTCCTTCAGCACCATAATTCAAAAGCATCAATTCTTCAGCGATCAGCCTTCTTGATGGTCCAGCTCTCACTTCCATACATCACTACTGGGAAAACCATAGCTTTAACTATACGGACCTTTGTTGGCTAGGTGATGTCTCTGCTTTTTAAGATGCTGTCTAGGTTTGTCATTAGAACTCTGCAAACTTTGCCCACAACCTCCCTTGACTTGGGTCTTGATTTTGCAAGCACTCTTGGCAACAGCAGCAGGCGGGAGTTACCTGCAACTCAATGTATGACAATTTCATCGAATTTCATTTTCTTACCCTCTGCTTGAGGATGTTCCACCCAAACATCAGAGGATCTCATTAACAAAAACCATTGCCAGAAAAAGAAATCTGAATGAGACAGTTGTATCTTTATAAGCTACTGAATTACTGGTGATGGGGACGACAACCAGTTGCAGCACAGTCCTAACCTTGTCTACTCAGAAGTATTACTGAATTCAATGGTGCTTATTCACAGGTTAGGACTACAGCCTTCGTCTCAGGATAAAACTGGATGTAGAGCTAAAACAGTCCTTTACACAAACTCTCAAGTGCTGAGATTGTAGAAGCACCGAGTTGGTTGAGTGGCGACTCAAATGGAGAAAAGCCAGGGGGAAAGGGAACTGGTAAAAAGCAAAACAGATATTCACTAACTTCTCAGCTACAACCAATGCACAGTTTTTGAAGAAGGCTACTAAGAACAACACACTATAAACGTTCAATGTGATAAATGGAGTGACATTGACGTCCTTTAATCAGGCAGGCAGATCAAGCGGCTTAGGCAAGAGAAAACACAGCCACTCAACTCCAGGGCCGTTGCACTAAAGCTACAGCCTTTTGATTATTTTCTGGTGCAACCCCTTTCCTTTCCCAGAGCTTTAACCATTAATGCAGGCAGGCCCTGGATTAAATGTGGGCACGCCTGCACAATCTTTCGTTGGCTCATTGAGAGCTCCTTCAAAGCGTGCTGCATCTCGCTCCCCCTCCCCACCAAAGGCCAATACCATTCCAAATGGCTACTTCAGATGCAGCCCCTCAGAGACGCAAAGCCATAAGCTCTTGACAAAAACACTCAGCCTTTCATACTAATAGCCAAGTAGACACTCTCCCCCTCAAAAAGGAAGATAATTAGAGAGGTCTAAAAGGCTATCCCTAAAGAAATGGTTTTTGCAACACCCCCCCCCCAAAAAAAGAAATTCAACATGCAATGTACATTTTTAAAAAATGCATTACAATCGTAGACTTGGCAAGTACATTTTAACTTTTCTGCGGTGATGCAAAACACTACTAACCTGACGTTGTGGTCAAAGGGCTCCTTTCTTTTTTATACCACAATCCAGTATGAGATATATTTGACAATGACTCCTGTTTGACGCTATGAGATTATATTGAGGTTTGTAGTTTATTGTGCAGGAGTAAATTTATAACAGTGATGGTATTTGGGGTCTTAAGAACCTCAATCTTAATTTATATGGGGTACTAGAGGCCTAATTCAAACAGAACAACAAATCCCCCTCTTTCTCCACACTTGAAGGGAGAAAGCTTAAACCAGAGCTTTCCAAACTTTTCATGTTGGTGACACACTTTTCAGACATGAATCATTTTGTGACACAGTAATTCAGTTTTACTAACAAACCAGAAGTTAAATTAATCCCTTTCCAGCCCTGGGAGGAGCGTTCGTGCAACACACCTACACATTACAGCCGACACACTAACATGTCACGACACAGAGTTTGGAAAACTCTGGTTTAAACCATTCAGTTTGTAGAGAACAAGCTACGGTTTCCTGTTTTTTAATATGAATAAAGGAAACTATGGTTTATGCACAACATAGTTACTCAAGAAACCAATATATCAAATCACTGTATCCAACAAAGTAGTGGGGAGGGGGGCTTTGTTAGCATTTCACTTCAAGATTGGGCCATGGACTCCTGATACCTTCCTCCTGCAGTTTTCCATTTCATTAAATACCTTCTGGATGCATGGATAAAAAATACTGAAGCGTTTACACCTCCTTATCGGAAATCCTGCATCAACATAAAGTAGGAATAGCAATGCTATAATCAAAATTATAATATAACCTGCAATAAAGCATGTCTCTCCTCCCAAAGCAAGCACTCTTAACTCTCCAATTGTTTGACTTCAGCCCTGAAGGCACACTCTTCCAGTGTTTCCTGAGACAGACGGATGCCAAAAACAAATCAAAATTTTTAATGCAACCCCTGCAATAACTTAATTACAGTGGTTTCCTGCCCCTCATTAATGTTAACTGAAGCCTAAATGATTCCAAAATTCTTCTAGTTAAACATTCACATTGCGTGTGTATCCACGTATCTGTTGAAACACCACAGAACCCCTTTATTGTACAAAACATGCATGAAATATGAACTAAGAAGAGCAAAAGGAAATGGTTTTTTAATATGTATATATTTATGCACCTACAGGGTCATTTGTGCATTGGAGGCTTAAAACAACAACAGCGTGAATTGGGGTGGGGTGGGGGGGTTGTTACTTTAGCAAGATATTCCTTGTGATGCCACATGCAACAAGCCCTGCTCCTTTAACAATCAGCCTTGCAAGAGAATGAGGAGTAGCAATAATTTTTAAGGCGTATTAACAATCCCAGAAGCATCTATCTTTGAAACATAAACCACAGCTACAGATTATTACATTGGCTTGAGCTGCCTACGGCGTTTTATTTAATCAGCGTATAAAAGAATGAGGTGCCGAAGGACATTTTTAAAAACAAACAGACGCTCAGGAACATGGGTTCGTGTGTAATAATGGATAAAATATAGAGTGTAAGAAATTAAGCAACAACAAAAAAGGGAAGTGGGCTGTCGGGCCAACATTTTGTATACAATACACCGCATCAGTCACAGCGTTTTAAAGTACAATATACTGTCTCTCTGTGTGAGATACTTTGGCCCACATCCCAGGATCCGCAAGACAAGGAGACCTCACTGTTCCAAATCATTTTAAGGCAGAGGCACAGGGAATATTTAAATAAAATTTGAAGTCCATTGTGCTTATAGCTTCACTCAGCTTTTTTGGGGGGTGTCGCTTGCGACACGTGTTGCAATGACCTTTGATAATTTGTAAAAACTGTCTTGCCACCCCCACCCCCACAATGCATTACGTTAACACCCTAACCCTGAAGGAATCCAAAACTGCGATGGCACACAGAACAACTTGCACTGGTTGCCACGATGGCAGGCCCGGTCCCCTGCCTGCTGGTTGCAATCTGCGCAGTGCATTTGGAGACAGCTTTTTAGAAACTATGGGTGCGCCGCGAATGCAAGATTCACCTTGTGTCGGTTTTGGATCTGCTCTGTGGTGTTCCAATTAGATTTGTTATTTGGGTCACAATAATTCACTGGGGATAAAAACTAGACCAGTCCATCAAAGCAAAAGATCCCTTCTTTTCCTCTTTACTCCTTCCCCTTTGGAATGCTAGTGTTTCCCCAATGAGTCTGGTTTAACTTCTCAGAAAATAGATGGAAGAAAAGTTTGTGCATCTAACTTTCTGGATAAATAAAGCAAGGCCACAAAGTGACTTGGAAGTTTAGAGGGTCCCTGATCCCACTCACGGGATCTTGTTAATGGTGCAATCCAAGGAACACGATATCATTACTCAAGTCACCCTGGTTTGCCTCATTATGCAGGCTAACAAAGAACCACTGGACACCCTCAGCAGAAATGATTTTCATGTGGTCTGTTGATGAAACACCCTAAACACTCTCTAAGAGCAGTTCCTAAGCTGTGCACTGAGGCACGCTAGTGTGCCATGAAAAAGTAGGAACATGGTAGTTGTCTTATTTGTTCATTTGTCTATTCCGCTGTCTACTCTGACTGAAAGTGGCTCTTCAGTTCCTCAGACAAGGTCTTCCCATCACCTACTACCTGATCCATCTGCTTGAATTTTGAGTAAGGAGAAGTAAGCTTCCCATTTTAATTCAGAAAAAAAGGGTACCGCATTTTTCGCTCTGTAAGACACGCCAGACTATAAGACGCACCTAGTTTTTGGAGGAGGAAAACAAGAAAAAAAATATTCTGAATCCCAGAAGCCAGAGCAGCAAGAGGGATCGCTGTGCAGAGATCCCTCTTGCTGTTCTGGCTTCTGGGATAGCCGCGCAAAGCCTCTTCAGGGCAGCGGGATGAAGGGTCCCCCTGCCCTGAAGAGCACACACATGACACACACACATTTCCCCTTACTTTTTAGGAGGGGAAAAGTGTGTCTTATAGAGCGAAAAATACGGTATTTCTCAGCTTTCGGAAATCTGGAAGCACTGCCCTATCTTCCATCCATATCCATATTTCAGTCTTCCACCCATCCATATTTTTGTGCCACGATACAATTTTGCACATCCACATCTGCCAAGAGTGGTCATTGCCAGGGCTTTGATGCCAACCAAATCTACGGCAACAGCATGGCTCTGCAGATTTACTTGCCACGCTGGCAATGGCTGGCCTTTAAAGTCCATTCCCCTGAATTTGTTAGCAGTGTAATAATCCAAGGGACCTGGCCTTTAGGACTGGGCTCTAATTGAAAATAAATTTATAAACTATAGGAAGGCCAACCCAACAGGCTGTGTTACTTAGAATCATAGAATCATAGAGTTGGAAGAGACCACAAGGGCCATCGAGTCCAACCCCCTGCCAAGCAGGAAACACCATCAGAGCACTCCTGACATATGGTTGTCAAGCCTCTGCTTAAAGACCTCCAAAGTAGGAGACTCCACCACACTCCTTGGGAGCAAATTCCACTGTCGAACAGCTCTTACTGTCAGGAAGTTCTTCCTAATGTTTAGGTGGAATCTTCTTTCTTGTAGTTTGGATCCATTGCTCCGTGTCCGCTTCTCTGGAGCAGCAGAAAACAACCTTTCTCCCTCCTCTATGTGACATCCTTTTATATATTTGAACATGGCTATCATATCACCCCTTAACCTCCTCTTCTCCAGGCTAAACATGCCCAGCTCCCTTAGCCGTTCCTCATTAGGCATCGTTTCCAGGCCTTTGACCATTTTGGTTGCCCTCCTCTGGACACCTTCCAGTTTGTCAGTGTCCTTCTTGAACTGTGGTGCCCAGAAACTTGATAGCCTCCATCCAACCTGTGATGCAATGGATGAGAATCTCACCTTTGTCAAAGAGGCATTGTCTCAACCACACACAAAAAGCAGATGGTTCCATAAATGCACGCCTCAATTCTTCCAGGTGAGCAAGAGGCACCATCATGCTTCAGGGGCACATTCCAGACAGACAAAAGCTCTTGAGAAGTGTGTGGGGCGGGGCGGGGCTGGGGTGTGGCCTAGAGAAAAGGGGTGTGTCTTGGGGAGAGGCATGGCTTGGGGGAAGCCCAAAGGCTGAGAAGACCCAAGAGCCGCATGTGATTCATTTTAAGGCAGCTCCCTATGTTCCAATTAAGGTCTCGTCCAAAGGATAATTATGAACGTGTGATACATACAAATCAGATAGTTATCTCAGTTGAAAGATATTTGGTTCTTTGGCTCATTCCCCTCGACAAAGGCAGGATGAAATTCATTATTCCCTGCATCATCCTTGATAAAGAGGTGTCAAGTCCAGACTCGACCGGCTTCCAAACCCTGTTGATTGCACAACATCCCTTCGCAGCTTGTTCAAAAAGCTTTTCCTTAATGTTTAACCTGAAATGTTCTGTCTTCAGCTTCAGATGTCTACTTGTTCTGTTCGCGGTGGCCAAGGAAGATAATTGATACCTGTCTATTTTTAAAGATCTCTTTACATGTTTATAAAGAGCACTCTTGTCTCCCTGTAAGCCTTCGGGGCCCAAGTATGAACAAGCCTCCCTCTTGTAACAATTCCCCTTGTTTGGTTTTCATTCAGCATGTTTGCTTGGTCTCCTTTGAACTCCACCCCCCCCCCATTCAGAATATGTTGAAAATATTTAGCGTTACTCAAAGATCAACTCGAGCTTTTTATCATTTTGGCTCGTGTAATTACCGGGCTGCCAAATCCCATTGCATGATGATAGAGGTACTTCGGTTGGTACCTCCCACTATGTCCGATAGAAAAGCCTGATTTGTTCAGTTACAGGGCTCTGGGAAGGGCATCATGAGGGCTCTGGCAGCTTATTGGTGACCTTCCCAGAGCCCGGTAAACAAGGAAAACCTGCTGGGTGCACAGGTGGGGGGAATAAATCAATGGAGGACGGGGAATGGTAGGCTTCCCCTGCTCTCCTTTTGTTATTTCTTCATTCCTCCATCCAGGTAAGGTAGTGATCACATATATGTAAACTGAGTGTACGTTGCAGGCCCAGTATATTCAATGCTTTCAACATGAATTGAGTTCCCAGGTGGGTTATCACAGACACTGGCTATTTTGCAGGGTCTTGTGTGAATGGCATAACACACAGTTTGACAAATAGTGGGAGCGTTGGGTGGGGTTTGGAGGCCACCCAGAACCTTTTGGCCTTACAGTAGGACAGCAGGAGATCTAGGAGAAGCGTTAGTAACAAAAACAGAACAAAAAGGTTTCCTTTGTGCGCAGATGTTGTTTAAATTTAGTACTCCAAAAGTTTAAAAAATGGGTATTTTGTGGCAGCATCCAAAAAGTCGCAATTAAAAAACAAAACAAGAATCATGATACATAAAATATGTTGGTCTACAGCTGAGCTTTCCAAACTGTATGTTGTGACACGTGTCAGCTACAGTGTGCAGGTATGTCATGTGAATGCTCCCCGTGCTCCTCCCAGGGCTGGAAACGGGTGAGGTTAACCTCCGGTTTGCTAGTAAAACTGAACTGCTCTTCTAAAAAGTGTGTCACCAACATGAAAAAGGTTTGGGAAGCTCTGATATATCCTGAAAGGTGTGGGAAGGTTCCTAGAATTCTTTACAGCGTGAAGTTTTTATGGAAACATGTTACTGTTTTTTCTCTCTCGTTTCGACTCTGCAAAAACTCCCTTTACCTTGCCTCAGTCTGAGGCTTGCCTCTTTTTTTTGCGGACACTCTTCTGTACGTGATCATTAAGCCCACAAAGGTTAAGGGTGCTGTCAGAGCTGCCACCCAGTCCCAGCTCACATAGGACCAAGTCCGCCAGCGTTCACTTTATAAGAGTCTTTATTAAGTTACAGGTTTCATTTCCGAACTGCAGCGTGCAGCTCTACACCTTCTGCCCTAGGTCGGCGAAGACCCGTCTGAGTCCCCGCCTCTTGCACACCAGCTTAATACCCTAGCCTTGCTCCACCTCCTTCGCCTCTCCCTACGTCTCTGGGTCCTTCTGCCCCCCTGGGCCTCCTCCCTTCTACTCTCCTCTGACGCTGACCCCCCTGATCCTTCTGCCTCCTTGCGGCGGGCTTTGGGACCTGGCTCACTCTCCGGGCTGCTTACTGCTCCAGCTTCCGTTGCATTTGAACTTGGCGCGCGCGCCCAACTCTCTACTTTCCTCTTAACCGTTGCCTCGCTCTCTGAGGAGGGCGTGACCACCCCTGACTCGTGCCCTCCCTCCTGCTGACAGCCTCCGGAACCCGATGCCTGGCTACCTTCCTCCCTGCTGCTCTCAGTCTTGAGCGTGGGTCCCGACTTCCAGCTGCTGCCGCCCTCAGTTATGAGCGTGGGTCCCGACTTCCAGCTGCTACTCTCTGAATCTCCTCTGTTCCCTTCCTCCTGGGGTGTCCCCCCGGATCCCCCCCTTGCTCTGCTCACTGGGGCTCCCTTTTGGGAGTCCTCTGACTCACTGCTTAGGCTTGGAGATCTCGGGTCGTCATCATCACTCATTTTCCCTTCGGATTCCTCCCCCTCGCTCTCTGCTTCCTCCCTTCTCTGCGTCTCTGCTCCTGAACCCCTGACAGGTGCTATGCCTGAGGGCTGACGTGAAAAAAGCGCGACCCAGACCTCCCAAACCTGTAAAGGGATCTTATGACTTCTTTCTTTTCAGCTGCATATATAACATGCATTTGAGACATATTTGCATACATTTAAAGGGTGCTGGGGAAGAGTAGCTCTGTAAAGGATAACCTACAATTCTCAGTTACAGATAGGTAGCCGTGTTGGTCTGCCATAGTCAAAATAAAAAAATTCCTTCCAGTAGCACCTTAAAGACCAACTAAGTTAGTTCTTGGTATGAGCTTTCGTGTGCATGCACACTTCTTCAGATACACTCTGAAGCTCATACCAAGAACTAACTTAGTTGGTCTTTAAGGTGCTACTGGAAGGAATTTTTTTATTTTGACTACAATTCCCAGAATTCTTTGGGCATAAGCATGTGCTTTAAATTTACGGTGCACACACACAGCCTCTGTCAGAGAGCTACCACTCCCAGCACCATTAACAAACTGCAGTTAACAACACTATTATTTATTACAGGGCAGAGCACGGAGCAGTTTACAATATGAATTCTTCAGAGGTGGGCATGTGCTTTAAAACTACCTTATGAATGTTACCTTAGAAAGATGTATTTATCTATGACAGCAGTGCTGGTTGGTACTAATGGCAGTTTTCATCCAAAACATTTGTAGGGCACCATCTTGGGAAAGACTGACTTAGTATATGCTCACATTGGCTAATTTAATGAGCTTGGTTCTTTAGAAAAAATGCTTAGTAGTTTCTACCACATGCATGGACCTGGGATTGAAGGCCAAGTAGTTTTGGAATCTTGTTATCTTTAGTGATTACTTAAATTTAGAATATTATGAGCGCATTCAAAATATCTTATTTTGCGATCTTAATGCATCGCTACTAAAAAAGGAAACTTTCTTTTAGCATGGTCCCACAGCTTAACGCACTGCGTCACAACTGAGACCGCAAAGGCAACTGATCTCTAGTTGTGATTTTAAAAAGGAAAGGAAAAGAGGAGTAAACAACGTGGAAAGACTAATGAATGAATCTGTAAAAAAAGTAGTACAATGGTTTCAGTAATTCAAATCTCAACATCATTAGCCACAGCCAATTTGACCGAGAGGAGCAACGTCTTTTGCATAGGCGCCAATGAAATGAACATGAGTTTTCTATGCCGGTGGCATGTATAGCTTTGTAATGCAAGGGAGTTGAGTTAATATGTGAGCATTATGTTGCTTGTTCAGTGCATGGGGCATCTGTATTAGAGGCCAAAACAGTTTGCCCGTCACTTCCAACATGTGAAAAGGATCTAGGGGTCTTGGTGGACCACAAGCTTAACATGAGTCAACAGTGTGATGCAGCAGGAAGAAGAAGAAGAAGAAGAAGAAGAAGAAGAAGAAGAAGAAGAAGAAAGCTAGTGCTATTCTAGGTTGCCTCAACAGCAGTATCCAGATCAAGGAAGTGATTGTTGTTGTTTAGTCGTGTTCGACTCTTCATGACCCCATGGACCAGAGCACGCCAGGCACTCCTGTCTTCCATTGCCTCCCTCAGTTTGGTCAAGCTCATGCTGGTAGCTTCAAGAACACTGTCCAACCATCTCGTTCTCTGTTGTCCCCTTCTCCTTGTGCCCTCAGCCTTTCCCAACATCAGGGTCTTTTCCGGGGAGTCTTCTCTTCTCATGAGGTGGCCAAAGTATTGGAGCCTCAGCTTCACGATCTGTCCTTCCAGTGAGCACTCAGGGCTGATTTCCTTAAGAATGGATAGGTTTGATCTTCATGGGACTCCCAAGAGTCTCCTCCGGCACCATTATTCAAAAGCATCAATTCTTCGGTGATCAGCCTTCCTTGTGGTCCAGCTCTCACTTCCTACTCTATTCTGCCTTGGTCAGACCACACCAGGAATACTGTGTCCAGTTCCGGGCACCACAATTTAAGATGGATGTTGACAAGCTGGAAGGTGTGCAGAGGAGGGCAACCAAGATGATCAAACGTCTGGAAACCAAGTCTTATGAGGAATGGTTGAAGGATCTGGGTATGTTGCAAGGATAAGCAAATCGGGTGACCCCCCCATGCGTGCTGCACGTTTGAGAAAGGACCAGAGAACTGGTCAAGCCAAGAAATAAATAAAAAAGAACGCAAGAGGCTTGCAGCGCAGGAGGCATCCACAGCGAGTTCTACCCCAAAATAAAACTGATCTCTGCATTAGCAGTTCCGGATGACAAACTTAGGGGCCTGGGGTGAAGAAGCCCTTTGTATTCCTACAAAGGTATAAAGGCTGCAGTGCAGAGCAAGATGGCTTGGCATGCTCACGGTTGAATGCTGTGCTCTGTAGTCACAAAAAAAGTTGCCGGATGACAGCTGCTGCACATGCGAAGGCAACAAATGTTTTGTGACCAGAGATGACTGGTGTGACACGTGCACCTTATGCAATCGTGTAAAACAGCAAGCAGCTATTTTAAAAACGTCCTGTGAAAAAGTCCTTTAAAAACTATAATTGCAAAAAAAAAAAAACCCCACCCAGCCCTTCTAGAAAACATATTTAGTGAGCTTTTCTCTGTAATCCCCCCGTCCTTTAAAAGGCTGCTAGGTATCATTGCTGCAGTACTTATGAAGTGTTATATGCTGGAGAAACAATTTATGAAGTTATTATGTTCGAGAACAGCAAGGCGTAGCGAAGTACTGCATTTCCAGCAATTCACTGATCTCTCTAATCCCCCAAAGGAAACCTCTGGAGACTGGCCTCTCTTCTCCAAGCCGAACAGTGATGTTTTTGAAGTGTGTTCCCTGGCTTTGGAACTCCCTTCCTCTGTGGGCATACAAACAGTCTAAACCAAGGGTCAAACTAGACGTGACACTAAATGCATCACTTGGAAACACGTCAGGGCTTTTGAAATTTAATAATAGATGCGTGGGAGGCGGGTGAAAGCTTTTTTTTAAATACAGTATATGGCTAACAGCAGCGTGGGGGGTTTCAATAGGAATGTAGCCGGGAAGGGTTAAACTTACCCTCTCCGTGTGATGCAGCCCCAATCTATTAGTCTATTAATATCACATCTGATTTGGCCCAGAAAGCCAATTCAAACTATTAGGAGGGGAATGAGGATTGTTTCATATAGAAAATGTACTGCGTCAGAATGAAGATTGGGGGGGGGGGTGGATGGTATGCTTGAATGCATAGCCATGTTTTGAATTTCCCTGTATGGCTAAAACCAACATATCAGCCCAAACCCAAACAAATAAATCTCTTCTAGTCTAGCTGAAACCTCCTTCCTGATGCACTGTTCCCCTTTGAGAGGATGGTACAAGTGCCAGACCTTTCACAGAGATTTGCTGTTTGTACACAACCAAATGGATGCATGGATTAGATCAAACTGGTTAAGAGACTGAACTATAATTCGGGAAATCTCTGGTTTGAATTTTGCCTCTGCTGTGAATTCACCAAATGTCCTTAAGCAATACTCTCGCTCTAACTCTTAGTTTCAATGCCAGGCCTTATAGGACAACCGGCTCACCTGAGAGGGTTTGGTATACGAAGGATGATGAATGTGAACAATCAGAAGTGCTATATGACAGTTAAGTGGATAGATAGATAGATAGATAGATAGATAGATAGATAGATGATAGATAGATAGACAGACAGATAAGATGAGAGAGAAAACTGACTGGTTGAAGGAATATGTAAAAGAAAAAAATGCTGCAAAATTTACCTGTCATGTGTCCTCATGAAATCCCATTTCTTTGAAATGCCATTCTGCAAAACAAAAAAGCCATCCCTAACAATTAGTACAGTATGTTAGTCTTCAATCAACCAATTGTCCATACATGTGTATGGTTTAAATGCTATTGTAGCTTATGTTGGAAGCTGTTTGTATTTGGCACAGAGGTGGCATAGAAATAGTGTTACAATAAATACATTTGATCAGTTTAGAATATTTTGCCAAGAACTATGGTGGTAAAGGGAAAGCAATGCTGGGGCTGGGGGGTGAGGATGGGGAACTGGTCCACCGGGGGAGAGATTCTGGACTTCACGGGGTCTAGAACCACCATCCTAGCTTCTGTTGACCTACTTGATCTCCTTTAAAAATTCCCAGCTGGATGACCAATGGCAAGAGAGGGCAAGGTTCCTGCACCTTATCATGGTTGCACATAAAACACGCCATGTACCTACTCTAGGCTTCATTTCTCACCATCTAGTCCTTGTGAGAATGAAGGAAATAAGTCACATGTTACCCCTGTATTTTCTGGAATTACGCTACAACCTCTTTTCAGCCTTTGAGTTTTTATTCACTTATTTGCCATTTCACACCAAGGAGTTTTCCAAAGCAACTTACAACATAAAGCTTAAAAAACCCATATAAAGCACAACAGCTAAACATGCTCATCCAAGATTAATTATAAAAGGGCAAATCCTTTTAAGAAAATGCGCACTGAAACAGGCCAAAACCCGCTCACTCACTGCCCTTCAGATTAATGATCAAGGCCTGAATGTACAGCAATATTTTAGCATTTAGCACCAGGCTTGCTTTCCGGGAGAGAGCATTGTACAAGTGGGGAGCCACCACCGAAAAGGCCTATTCTTGTGTTGCCACCATGCTCAACTACCTCAGAGGAAGCAGGGGGAGAAGGGCCTCGGGTGGCAAAAGGCTCCTTGTTTCATTGTGTTATGTTTATTTGTTGGTTTAAAATCGTATCTGTACCTAGGCAGAATTTCATTCACACTTTTGCACAACGCCCTGGTTCATCTTTTGATGAACAGCAGCTAAGAAATACTTCACATAAATAAATTGTCGCAATGTGTGAACAAGGCTCATTTGGCAGCATGTTGAAAACCTTAAGCCAGGTGAGAGAGAAAAAAAAGGATGAAACTGAGTCGCTGGGTGGGTGAAGATGCAACACACAAAGGCAGGCCTGAAGGCTTATATACAGAATTTGTCAGGGCAACTGAACACAGAACAGTTGGTGGGGATTAGGCGACTGCAACATTGCCTTGGATAATAAGCTTCTGAACTTCTAGAAGTTTAACTAGGCTTTTTGCTGCTGTTGACACGGACTGTTTGTCCAATGGCTGGTTTATATGACATTTCCACAGGGCTAATTGCAAAGTGGTTGCTCATCCTAGGAGAAACTCTCCTCAAATGTAAGCAGCTCTAAAAGCAGTTAAAACCGACCAAATCTATAAGGAGATATCATGGGGGGGGTGCAATGTGGGGTTCAAGCCTGATGACTCCCTGCAGAGATTCACCCCATCCCACGTAGTTCACAAAAGCCCCACAACCTTCCAAATAGGCTTGGATAGGCAAGGGGGTGCATTTTCTTTCAAAATGCGGGGATTTGCACTCTCCAGCGGGAGAGAGCACCCAGCAGGGTTAAAAACACTCTCAGAATTAAGCAACAGTATAGCATCATAGGCGCCGACTCCATGGGGCTTGAGGGGGCCCGAGCCCCCTCAAAAATTCGTTTGGGGGGGCTCTGCCCCCCCAATAATCTCCGGCGCCCCTCCAGCAGAGCACCATCGCCGCCCCTCCCCCAGCCCAAAATGCACAGGGTCGGGCTGCCTGCATGCCTCCTGCCCTCCCTCCCGAGCAAAAGCTCCACCCAATTTCCTTTGGAGCTGATTAATAGGCGCAGCACACTCTCCCCTATTCGCTCACGAGGAGGCGGCGCCACTTTATTTGCATATTCATGAGCTTATTTATTATTCATGAGCTTTCCCACCCCCACCCCCCAATATTTTTTATAAGTCCGCGTCCCTGTATAGCATGGAATATAAGTTGTTAAACTCTTTTGCAAATCCCGTTTAGTCTCCTTTAAAGCTCTTGCCCCCACCTCTCTCTATCTCTCTGCCAATGAACAGACCACACACTCTTAATTTAGTTTAAAATGCTTTACTTACTAAACCCAAAGGTCTGGTTCATGCATTATTCCATGCAGCAGCGAAGAAAACACAAGTAGATTACTTTTGGGTGCAAATACAGACTTTGGCAATCCCACCTGCCATTGAACCCAATGTGTTTTCACTATATGCGATTTTGGCTTTAGGTGAGATCCCTGGAACATAAAGCCTGTGTTAAATTGCAGGCTTGCTGTGTTACATAAGCCTGGCACAATTTCAAAGTGCTAATCTTTCTTTACCAAATACAAGAAAAATATACGTGCTAGATTAAATCAGTAAGCTAGGCCTTCAGAATATTTTCTGAAGAAAGCTGGAAGCTTTCCAATGTATATTATCCTATTCAAATTTGCATAAGGTAATGTAAAAATTTGCAGAAAATTTCCCAATTCGAATGTTTTCCAGAAAACTCATAACTATACCTGGCCCAAACAGTTTCATTTAGTAGCATACTACAGAGACAGAGCTTTCCACTTTTGTGGACTGTTTAATCTACAATAATGAGGACATAAATAGATTTAGAGTATGCTAGGATATGCATGTTTTCGCTTATCCCTATGCACTGGTCCAACAAAGCTTTGCAAAGGAATATCTAGGAGCAAGATTCAATTTTGCATGGCCAGCTTGCACCTGTCCAAATAAATAATGCAATAAACAAATGAAAGTGTCCAGCATCCCATTGTTTGCTGTGGCAGAAACTCAAATGACTGCCATTTGCTGCCATTGTCCTTGTGTAATGCAATTTGAACTCGGCTCTGTGCAGCCGAGTTTCTATTGTGCCAAATGCCTGGCTCTTTGCTAAGAGTCCGCTATGAAGGCTGCTAATTATTAATTCCAGGTAAACAGTTGCCAATGGTTATATGACTCTGTGTACTTTGCAGAACAATAAATCCAACTGTGCTTATAGTGATTTTTATCAAGAAATGGGCAAGTTCGTGGCACTGATTTATCTTTCTCCCATTCAACAAACCTGCATATTCATAGTATGATGAAGAGATGGGCAAACGGGAATCCACTGATGTGTGGGGGGTTCTTGTAGGGCCCCTAACATAGCCCTACAACTGCAACTACTGCAACCATTATTATGAATCCCAACCTCTGCCTTTTACTTGGGAGAAACAACTGAGAAATGTTAGCGAGAGTATTAAGATCCCCTTGCTTGTGTCTCAACTTATGGGGGAGCAAGTCAGTAGCTGTCATGGGCTGGCTGAGCACAGAGGAATGGTGGGAGGCACCAGATGGGGAACCATCAAGGGGCGAAGGCTCAGAGGCCGGGAAGTGGTGGTGGGATGACGATGAGTGGTCAGAAGGAGAAGAGGGAGCAGACTGGGAGGAGGAAACATTGGAAGCTGAAGAGGTAACAGGGCTTAGTGAGCTGGGAGAGTCTGTGGTAGAGAGAAGTCCAGAATCAGAATCAGAAACTGAAGCAAGCAAGTGGGAAGAGGGAGGTCAAGAGGCAGAGATGAATCAGGCTGGGTAAGTGTCACGGGGGTCTCCCCCTCCTGCTGAGACAAGCTCCCCTCCCCCATGTCTCCCAGAATCAGAAGAGGGCTGAAATGGGTGTAGCAGTGGCAGGCTGCATGCAGGTGCAGTCTCTGATTGTCTGAAGACTGAAGAGGAGGGGCCTTAGATGGGGATTTTCAGTCTCGGCAACTGATTCAGGGAGTAAGACCTGCCGGGGATGGGCAGCTGTGCTCATTAGGCCTGAAACTCAGCCAAGTCTGGGAAGATCATGTTTTTGTTAATGAAGAGTTAGCGCCAACTTTGAGCAGTGTGTGATTTACTGCTGGCTTGCTCTGTGACAGTAGCCTCCACCGATGCAAAACGTAGCCCCTCATTAGGAACTGCTCGACTTTTCAGGGTTTGCAAAGTAAACAACAGGCTTGTTTATTTCTCTTACTGCAACCAGTTTGTGCATTTGAACATTTAAATGTGATGTAATCAAGTGGATCCATGTTTTGCATGCACGTTCTCTCCCCGCCCCCCGGCGTGCAAATAGCTAAAACAACAGAAAGCCTCTGGCAGCATCTCTTTCGTAGTAACCCATCTCCAAAGGCCTGTTTAAATAAACATGTTTCCACCTCTCTGTTACCCCCAAGCAATCCTAAACTGGTTGGCCTACTTAGGGAGAGGGTGCCATGACATGGATGCCACAACTGAGAAGGCCCTGCTCCAAAAGACTGCGAGTTACTATGCCCCACTACCACTGACCGGCATAAACTCAGAAAAAGATCTTGCCATTAGATCTTTAAAGGAAAGGGACGTGGGTGGGGCTGTGGGTTAAACCACAGAGCCTAGGAGTTGCCAATCAGAAGGTCGGCAGTTTGAATCCCCATGATGGGGTGAGCTCCCTTGGCTGGGTCCCTGCTCCTGCCAACCTAGAAGTTCGAAAGCTCCCGCTCCGGCGGGAAGGTAAACGGTGTTTCCGTGCACTGCTCTGGTTCGCCAGAAGCGGCTTAGTCATGCTGGCCACATGACCCGGAAGCTGTACTCCGGCTCCCTCGGCCAGTAAAGCAAGATGAGCGCCACAACCCCAGAGTCGGTCACGACTGGACCTAATGGTCTGGGGTCCCTTTACCTTTATGAAGGTGCGCCCTCTATGGCAATCAAGTTTTTAGTTAAAGGAATCAGAGTTGGAAGGGATCCTGAGGATCATCTAATCTAACCCCTTGCATTGCAGCAATATGGGGCTGTTCATATGGGGATCGAACCTGCAACCTTGGTGTTATCAGCACCAGGATGTAACAAACTGAGCTATCTACATTTGAAAATGATCTCCAAGCTCAGTAGCAAAACACTTGCTTTTCATTCAGGTGGGCCCAGATCCAACCCCTGGCATTTCCAGTTAAAAACCTCTCAGGTAGGGAGGCTGGGCAAGCTTTGACTACTATCAGTGCTGACAGGGTCCCCATTCTGGATTGGATGAACCAATGGGTCTGACTCAGTATAAGGCAGACAACCTTTTTCCCTAAGCCAAGCTGTGCTAGCCGCACAAAAACAAGAGGAAGATGCTTAACCATCATTCTCGACATGAACCATCTCCTTGTCTGCTGCACTTTTCGCTCCCACTTTGTTTATCCATTTTCCATTTTAGCTTAATGGAAATTGATTTCACATCCATGTGGTTTGCAAGAAAAGATGACGGGAGATTTCATAATTTGGGGTTGTTGGATTGGATTTTTTCTTTTTGCTAGCTGCATTATTAATGCCGGCTACTGTCACGTGAAGTCAATAGCCAACATCACCAGTGACTATGGCAATGCCCTGGCACGCTCTTTACCTCTAGGTCAATCTGAACTTGGCGCGATTCGTTCGTGTGCATTTCCATTTGCATGCCTCCACCCCTGCATTGTTTCAATTAGCCCTGTTTTAGGGCATCACTTTGAGCACGGCCTTCGTGTAAACAGAATTAACGAGGAAGAGAAAACAAGGCTTTGCCTTCCGTGCCAATCGCCGCTTAAAACCAGGAGGGGATTTTGAAAGGAAGCACACAAGTCTATTCTCCATGCGATATTGTGAAATCGGAATTATCAACATAAATTGTACATCGCAAAACAGAGGCAGCACGTTTGGGCTTGCACAGATTTCTACGGAACAAACTGAACTGAGCTCCTTTCTACGCCCCATTGCAAGAAGAATGGCATTCCAACACCCCCTGAAGTGGGCGAAAAATATGGCTCCCCTTTCAAAAGACGTTTCCCAAAACTATGGAGAGGAAGTCTGGTGTGGCAGATACAGCACTAGACTTGGCCCTGAGCTCAAACATCTGCCTACCTCTCTTGACAACCTTGCCTGTCCACCTAATCTAAACTTCTCAGGGTTTCCATGAGGGCAATATGGGATAATCCCCATATAATACCCCCCTGAGCTCCTTCGAGGAAGAGTGGGATGTGAATGTGATCAGTAAACAGATGACTGTTGGTACTGAATAATTGGATGAGATTGTTATCTTCAGCTGTGATACTGCGCTTCCCAGTGTCCATTGGGAGCTCTGAGGCGTTTGAGGACAACCCCAAAATTCAGGGGGGATGGATCAAATCAGGCTGCTATAAGAAAAACCCCACTCACCTCTGCACCTAGCTCTCTCCTCCACTGAGTTGGTAAGCATCATGGCCGGCTCTACCATTGGGCATGGTGAGGCGGCCAGTCTCAGTAAACAGATTTAAGGCTGCCATTATTATTTTCACTTGCTGTTGTATTTATGTTATACCACCAAAGAGGGATTTTCTGCTTCAGGCACCAAGAATGAATCCTGTTTGTATCTCAGCTGTAAGTTGGCTACCTTGAACTAAAAAGACATTTAAACCAACCAATCCGGGGACGAGTAGAAGCTACCTCCCCCGCCCTCCCAAGAATGGTACACAACCCAAAAGTCGCACTGTAATTTTTACAAACCGTATCCGTTTTAGTCTTCAAAGCGAGGGTTATATTTTGGCAGGAGACTGTAATAAAACTGCATCCAGATGGTGATGGCAGTATAGTTTTACTGTTCAAAAGGTGTCGTTTTTACCCATTAGGAGGCAAAACAAACATTTGAGAAGTGCATTCACTTCTTCAGCTGTTCATGTGATACAGGGGGCCAGGCCACTATGCTTATTTCAAACCCATCAGCTCCGAGGACAGGTAAGCTAAAATCTGCAAAGTTTCCCTTTATTGTTAAGACAGCATCACGAGCTGGCACAAACTGACACAGCTTTTACTCCTAGATTTTATAAACTCTTGATTTACTTTGTGATGAGGCAACCAGTGCCGCCAAATTTTAAACAGATGAGTTATTTCTTCCAGCATGTGGAAGTGGAGAGAAAGTGTCAGGCTTGGGCCAGGGAGACCTGGGTTCAAATCCCCCACCCAGCCACAAAGCTAAACAAGTGGCCTTTGGGCCAGTCACTATCTCTCAGTTTAACCTTCCTTATGGGATTGCTGTGAAGATAAAGCAGAAAGGAAGGAAACCAAGTATACCATCTTAAGCTCCTTAGAAGGGAGGCACAGAATCCCTCTATATATTGCTTTGTCATCCAAAGCAATCGCATTCTGCCTATAAAGCCCACTCTTTTCCTCAAGCAAGCAGACAGTAGTACGCTGAACTTGATACCTGAAAGGGGGGAGGATATGTCGCCGGCACTAGGAAAGCTGATAGGTTCAGGGGTCAAAGCTACGGCTTTTCCTGCTACCTTCAGTTTACTGCTAGGTCAGCAACTGCATTTAAGGTTATAACCTGGGATGCAGATGTGAGGCAACTGGAACTGGCACAAATTGATTCTGGGGGGGGGGAGCAACTTGGCCCTTCAGTAAAAGAAAGAGCTGAAAGGTAGACGTTATACCACTTAGTGTTATATGGCTCATTTTTAAATAAGGGATGATAGAAATAATAATAAAAAACATATTATTTATACCCCGCCCATCTGGCTGGGTTTCCCCAGCCACTTTGTGTGGCTCCCAACAGAATATTAAAAACATGATAAAACATCAAACGTTAGAAACTTCCCTAAACAGGGCTGCCTTCAGCTGTCTTCTAAAAGTCAGATAGTTGTTTACTTCCTTGAAATCAGATGAGAGGGCTTTCCACAGGGCGGGCACCACCACTGGGAAGGCCCTCTGCCTGGTTCCCTGTAACTTGGCTTCTCATAGTGAGGGAACCGCCAGAAGGCCCTCGGAGCTGGATCTCAGTGTCCAGGCTGAATGATGGGGGTGGAGACTCTCCTTCAGGTATACTGGGCCGAGGCCGTTTAGGGCTTTAAAGGTCAGCACCAACACTTTGAATTGTGCTCAGAAACTTACTGGGAGCCAATGTAGGTCTTTCAAGACTGGTGTTATATGGTCTTGGGGCCACTCCCAGTCACCAGTCTAGCTGCCGCAGTCTGGATTAGTTGTAGTTTCCGGGTCACCTTCAAAGGTAGCCCCATTTAGAATGCATTGCAGATAGGGAGCTGCCTTATACAGAGTGAGAATACTTGGTCCACCTAGCTGAGTGCCGTCTACATTGGCTGGTAGCGGCTCTCTGAGGTTTCTAAAGGGGAATTCAGCCATGGGTCTTCCACAGATGCTCTACCATTGAGCTAATAATTAATTTGCTTTAAAAATGATAAAAAAGACAGGCCCCAGCTATGCATTCTGGGAAGAGTCCAACACTTCCTACATGCCGCACAACGAAGACTGAATGATGCTCATAAAATAATTGTATGAGGTTGCAAGTAAACTGGGGTGCACTGAGTTGGGTCCCCCACTTCTATTTCCCAAGGGGAAAATCTTCCAGCAAGAGCCAGATTTCTACCGAAACATCCACAGTCAATCCTGGCCCAACCCTTCCCTCTATGAAAAAGGGAAAGCAAGCAGCAATGTGACTGTAAGTGCGGAGAAAGAGACCTTAAAATAAACACCATTTAGCCATGTTTACTACACTGGTGCGCCAAAGCACTCTGTGCAATTCACAACTCAAAATAATGGCTAAGAGAAATGATATTTTATAGGGAAGGCAGAGGAAAATGAGCAAGTAGAAGCTCTATACTAACTCCCCCAGTGGAACCTGGAGGAATTGAAGAATATGCAACCAACCTCTCCAGTAAAACCTGAAGACAGAAACTGCCAGGGTCAGATCATTATTCCTCTGTAGCAACCTCCCAAGTCTTCTTGCTTTTTTAAAAGAGAAAAAGGAACCACCAGAAGGAGAAGCACTAATATAGAGCATTTAGCAGGTGAGGATTTTCACTTTTGTGGGAGTTGTAACTATAATGCCTTATTTAAAATATCTCCATATTTTAAAACAGAATCACAAAAGTCTTTTTAACTTGCTATCCTCCTATTGGTATGTTTCACTTTGAAAGCAACAACCGTTTTAGTAGCTCAGCCTCCTCAAGGTTCCAGAGAAGCCATTTTCCGCTCACTTGCTTTGAAAGTCATTAAAATAACTTGATGAAGAGCAACAGCGGGGGGTTAATGGAAGGCAAGGCTTACACACAATCTTTAGATTTCCCCCGAAGACTTTCTCACAGGACCTTCTTACAAAAATCACGAGGACCTTTCACCTCCCTCCAGTCCTCTGCAAAAATCAATACAAAATGGACAGATGCTACCAAGCCCCAGATTTTAAATTATGTCTTACATAACATAGCGAGCGGCCCTCTCCCTCTCCCCAATGGTGAACCTGCAAAACATATGCTTAAAAGGATAGTGAGTTTCGGTGTTTCCGTGTGCATGTGTTAAATTTGGAGTAGACAGGATGCTATGAAAGAGGACAACAATAGTTCACGGGTAAACTTTCATTACCTATTGGTGATAAATAGAGTGGCTGGGCGAAGGACAAGAATACTTCTGCACTGAGAGCCAGTTCACACATGCCCATCACTTAAGGGCCAGGTAAGAATTTAAGAGCAACACTGTTAGATCACTCTGAAATGGTCCATTTAGTGCAGCATCCTGTTTCCCCGCAGCGGCTAACTAGATATGGCTGGAATTGGGATGGCAGATTTCCCCAGGCCACACACCCCTGCCAGTCAGTTGATATACCTGGGTGACATCACCTGATGCGTAGGGTTGAATCCTGCTGGGTGCAGCTTCACCAGGGTGCTGCCTGCAGGCAGGGGTAGGCAACTTAAGGCCCGTGGGCCGGATGCGGCCCAATCACCTTCTCAATCCGGCCCACGGATGGTCTGGTAATCAGTGTGTTTTTACATGAGAAGAATGTGTCCTTTTATTTAAAATGCATCTCTGGGTTGTTTGTTGGGCATAGGAATTCGTTCATATTTTTCTTTCCAAAATATAGCCCGGCCCACCACATGGTCCAAGGGACGGTGGACCGGCCCACGGCTGAAAAAGGTTGCTGACCCCTGCCTGCAGGGGACGCACTGCTGAAGCTGACCCTAACCTGCAGATGAACTTTGACAGATGGGCAGGACTTCCCACCTACCAGTCGCCTGACACCAGGTGACTGACAGGGGTATAGCCCCACCCACCAGTCAAAGCTGGCCTGACGGGTGAAGTGGAGATAAATATCCGAAACAAAAAAGATCCTAACCCTGAGATATGAGAAGTTCACAAGCAGAGTGTGAAGGTGCTGATAACACCAATATGCAGCTGCAAGGTTTGGACTAATGATCCTCAGGGTCCCTTCCAACTCTGTACTTCTATGATTATATGATCCCTACCCCCAGCAACTTGTATTTAGAAGCATAACATTTCTTCTGATTAATTTTATCACGGTTAGCAGCTGTTGAGAAGACCTGTCATCCGTGATTTGCAGGGAAGAACGAATGTTCCATCACATATTAAATGTCATGTAAGTTCACAGTCTCAAACACCACCATTTCTCAGACCTAGATCTCAACACCTGAGGAAGAACGGGGTGGTAGAGTGCTGGGGTGGTAAAATGACCCGTATCACTTTAGAATGTTTTGCATGTGTCTCACAGTTTTGAATGCTTCCTGATGTTAGGAGATCCCTGCCAAGAAAACACCAGCACAGCAGCTCTCCAGGGCTTGATGAGCTGCATCCAAGTGTACCAAAGGAGCTTGCGGATGTAATTTCAGAGCCTTTGTCTATTATCTTTGAGAATTCTTGGAGAACAGGTGATGTCTCTACATTTAGCTGTTGAGGAGCCGTGCAGTGCGCATGCCAGTCTGAACCACCCCAAAGAGCAACATGGAAGGAGGAACTATCCTTGGTGGTTCCTCGCATCACTTCAGTGATGTGCAAGAAAAAGCCCCATTTGAGACAACAACTCCGCTTTCAATTCTTAAAAGGAACAGAATTGCTAGATCTAGCCAGTCCATTGGTAAAGCATATGTAATGATACAGTCATACCTTGGGTTAAAAACGCTTCGGGTTAAAACTTTTCAGGTTGCGTCCCGCAGCAACCCGGAAGTACCGGAAAGGGTTACTTCCGGGTTTCGCCGCTTGCGCATGCGCAGACGCTCAAAATGATGTCAAACGCATGCGCAGAAGCGGTGAATAGCGACCCGCGCACACGTGGGTTGCGTTCTGCTCAGGTTGCGAACGGGGCTCTGGGATGGATCCCGTTCACAACCAGAGCTACCACTGTATTTGCATTTTCCAGCATTGCTTAAATGAGGTATAGGTTTCTTTCCAGTCACCTGTACACTTAAGGGTACCAGGTGGTCAACAGGCCAGGGCTGCTGCACCTTTAACAGTTGTGCAGAAGATAGAATTTCAGTAGGTGCACTGCAAACTACAACTCCTGAAATTCCCTCTTCTACGCTTTTATTAAAGATACAGGAGCCCTGTTCTTTCTCTCTCATGCATCTGGTCTAAGGTTCTCAGACATCCCTGTTTCCCAGGGACAGTCCCCGGATTTACAAATCAGTCCCCATACAAAATCCATTGAAGTTGAAAAGTGTCCCCGGATTCATTGGGGGGGGGGAAATCTTTAAACCGTAATCTGGTCACCCAATGTAGATTCCGTTTATGCTGTGCTTCTCAGTCACATCACCGCTCCCAAAACTCTCTTCTCCAAACTCTGGCTTTACCTGTTGAGGGACAGGGCGCCGCCCATTGGCCATCTTGCACTGAGCCTATCATCATCTCCATCTCTACACTGCCGTTCATTTGAGCATCACAGGGATAGCTTACAATGTAAAAACACAAAAATGCATGACACAATAACAAACAAGATCACCACACCCCAGTTTAAAAGGCCATGGATTGTTTAATCAATCATCCAGGGTTGTCCCACACAATGGGGCATCAGAGTGACCACTTAGCCCTGCCCTTTGGGGGGCTCCACACCCTAACGTGGAGGCAGACGCAGTTGGGAAAGGCAGCCATGGGAGGAGGGGTGTGCCTGAATTCAGGCGGCAGCTGATTACATAGGACGGAAAGCAATGATTCTTCAACATCAACTTCGTTGGACTGGTCATGTTGTTTGGATACCTGATTATCACCTTCCAAAGCAACTACTCTACTCCAAACTCAAGAATGGAAAGCAAAATACTGGTAGACAACAAAAGAGGTTTAAAGATGTTCTCAAAGCAAATCTAAAAAAATGTAGTATAAACACTGACAACTGGGAAACAATGGCATGAGAGCGCTCCAGTTGTAGAACAGCCTTAACCAAAGGTGTCATGGACTTTGAAGAAGGAAGAACTCAGGGTGAAAAGAAAAGAAGAAAGAAGAAGAAGAAGGCAGCTGGTGACATAGGGGAGAAAAATAAGCTTTTTCAAAAAGCAAAGTCTCCCCCAGTCTTATCTGGAATGAGTTTCAGTTTGTTGGCTTCAAGTTACAAAAAAGATATTCTGACTAAACATCAGGAAGAACTTTCTGACGGAAAGAGCTGTTCAACAGTGGAACAGTCTTCCTTAGGAGGTTGTAGAGCAGGTTTCCTCAAACTCGGCCCTCCAGATGTTTTGAGACTACAATTCCCATCATCCCTGACCACTGGTCCTACTAGCTAGGGATCATGGGAGTTGTAGGCAAAAAACATCTGGAGGGCCAAGTTTGAGGAAGTCTGTTGTAGAGTCTTCTTCCTTTGAGGTTTTAAAGCAGAGGTTGGATGGCCATGTATGCTTTAGGTGAGATTCCTGAATTGCAGGGGGTTGGATTAGAAAACCCTTTGGGTCCCTGCCAACTCTACAATTATATAATTCTAATCTCCCTTAATGGCTCACCATGGGAAGATAGCTTGGCTTGATTAAATTCCAACACTTGCCTGATCCAGAGATGAGAGGGGTCTGGTACCCACAAACTCACAGCAATATTTTCCCTATGCTAATTGCGACAGATAGCCCAGCTCATTGGAAGGCAAGTATGCACCTGAATCAGACAGACTCACTTTGCAACAGAGGTAAAGGGGCTTGTCTTCCACCTGGAGTTGGTAAGCACATTCAGACTTAGGGGTTTTCCACCCAGCCCCACCTAGGCTCGAAGCTGCTCACAACAAATAAACAAAGTCCACAAAACAGGGCAAGACACCAGGCAGATTAAAGGTAAAGGTAAAGGTACCCCTGCCCGAACGGGCCAGTCTTGACAGACTCTGGGGTTTGTGCGCCCATCTCACATCTATTGGCCGGGGGCCAGCGCTGTCCGAAGACACTTCCGGGTCACGTGGCCAGCGTGACAACGCTGCTCTGGCGAGCCAGAGCCGCACACGGAACGCCGTTTACCTTCCCGCTGGTAAGCGGTACCTATTTATCTACTTGCCCCCGGGGGTGCTTTCGAACTGCTAGGTGGGCAGGCGCTGGGACCGAGCAGCGGGAGCGCACCCCGCCGCGGGGATTCGAACCGCCGACCTTTCGATCGGCAAGCCCTAGGCGCTGAGGCTTTAGCCCACAGCGCCACCCGCGTCCCCGCGTAAGCACATTCAGACTTAGGGGTTTTCCACCCAGCCCCACCTAGGCTCGAAGCTGCTCACAACAAATAAACAAAGTCCACAAAACAGGGCAAGACACCAGGCAGATTAGAAGCCATAAATAGAAACATTATTCAACAACTGCATCTGAAAGCCTTCCTTGAAAGCTGGGTTTTGCAGCCCCTCCTGAAGGCTAGCAAGAGCATGCTCCAGCAGACATCTTCTGGCAGACTATCCCACAACCCTGGGGCAGTGACTGAGAATGCCTTGCTTCTTGCGCTGCTTGTCTCTACCTCCCGCAATGATGGCAAACAAAGCAGAAAACTTGAGGGCATTCTTGATTTCAGGGGAGGGGCCATATGGGAAGAGGAAGCCTCAAAGATGTGGCGGTCCCAGACACTAAAAGGTTGAAAGCAGTAGCTGGGCCAGAAGCTATTTGTGATGTGTGCTTGTTTATTTTTTTTAAATTTTTAAAATATATTAATGGTATAACCAACAGGACAGAGTAGTCCAGAAATTCAAGAAAAGAAAAAACACACCAACAATCGAGTATGGACAGGTATAAGTTGAGGAGACAAAAAGGATAAAAATATTGAAAGAAACTTGTACAAAAGAGGCAATGCTGCAGTGTTCTAAGATAAGACATAAATAATGGGTCAAAAACTTGTATAATCAAAAGCAGCACCAGATGCTATCATATTTGGACGGCGTTCATCATCTGTGTGACTACGTCGCTAAATAAGCTTTAAAAAAAACACCAGATAGCCGCAAAGTCCCATCTGAGAACCCAGCTTTGGTGGGCTAGTTTCTCTGATGTCGCTATAAATAAGACTTTTAGAAACCAATTCATAATAGAGAGAGCATAGAAGCACCCTTCCAGCGCTTGTTTATTTTTGGTGTTGCTTGGAAGCCATTTTAAGGTAAGTTTAACAAATACAGTGGTACCTCGGGTTACAGATGCTTCAGGTTACAGACTCCGCTAACCCAGAAATAGTACCTCGGGTTAAGAACTTTGCTTCAGGAAGAGAACAGAAATGGCGCAGCGGCGGTGCAGAAGCAGCAGAAGGCCCCATTAGCTAAAGTGGTACCTCAGGTTAAGAGCAGTTTCAGGTTATTAATGGACCTCCAGAACAAATTAAGTTCTTAACACGAGGTAAGATAAAGGTAAAGGGACCCCTGACCATTAGGTCCAGTTGTGGCCGACACTGGGGTTGCGGCGCTCACCTCTCTTTATTGGCTGAGGGAGCCAGCATACAGCTTCCGGGTCATGTGGCCAGCATGACTAAGCCGCTTCTGGCGAACCAGAGCAGTGCACGGAAATGCCGTTTACCTTCCCGCCAGAGTGGTACCTATTTTTCTACTTACAGTTTGACTTGCTTTCAAACTGCTAGGTTGGCAGGAGCTGGGACCGAACAACGGGAGCTCACCCCGTCACGGGAATTCGAACCGCCGACCTCCTGATAGGCAAGTCCTGGGCTCTGTGGTTTAACCCACAGCGCCACCCGTGTCCCTTTAACCCGAGGTACCACTGTAATAAAATAGTAACAATATTTCAAGAGAGTGGTTTCACCTTATCTTTGTTAGCACGCAAAGGGCACTGTGCCATAGAGTCTAAAGAAGGGTGCAAGCAAGCGGACTTGACTTTTGTTTTCATAAGACAACCATTCCCAGTTCTGCAGAATCCTGGAACAGCTCTGGGGGAAGAGAGTTCCCAAACATTAAGTTGATTGTGCCTCTGGCAGTTGTTGGCAGTCAGGGGTGTTGCACTCACATCCAGTGTTTGAAATTCCCCAGGCGCCAAGTGCGTTTTGCTACTGGCACACGGCCAATGGCACCCATGTGGAGATTCCTGGGCTCCAGGCTGGCAACCACGGTTTAAAAACCTCTGCCTTAGTCCATTTCCGTTTCCACTGTTTGGGTTTCCCCTTCTTGAGTACTGGGACAAGTGAATGGTTTCTAAGAGCAAGCTACAGTCAAACAATATAGTTGAGATCAGAGTCGTAGAATCAGTCTAACCCACTGGCAAATAGACATTCCATTGTGGTGACCGTAACCTAGGTTTAAGCTTATATATCAGAGTTTCTCACACCGCTCATGTCCGGCTTGCAGGCTTCTCACAGACATCTCATCTGCCGCTGTAATGGACTACAAAGACCACTATTCTGATTCAGCAGGCTCTTCTGGTGTTGGTTTGGTTTTTAATTCATTTACACTCCTCCTTTCTGCCATGGAACTCAAGGCAGAACACATACTGTCTCCAGCCTGCCAGCCATGCACTAACCAGACCTAAAATTCATTTCACAAAGCTGATGCATCAAGACCTGGGATATGGGCTGAGGATCTAGCCCACTCTGATATCTTGGAAGATAAGGCATTTATATATCTCTGCCTCTCCATCCACACACCCCATAGTGTATAATGTTCTTGTTAAGTACTTTAGACATGTGTAAGAAACTGAAAGAAAAGCTATAAACCATGAATAGGCAAACTTGGCCCTCCAGATGTTTTCGGACTACAACTTCCATCTTCCCTAGCTAACAGGACCAGTGGTCAGGGATGATGGGGGTTGTAGTCTCAAGACATCTGGAGGGCCGAGTTTGCCTATGCCTGCTATAAACTAATGAGCAGAAAACTCTTTTGTGTTGATTTTCCAAATCAAGATGAATCAGAAGCAGCAGATGAATATCACATCACTGTATTATGTTTATTTGAGCATGCACAGAAGCCACTATAAGGTTCGCAGCCCTCCAAGAGGGTTTTCATGCCTTTAAGCATTGCTTAGAAGGGAACATACACCAAATGAAACTGCTCCTTTGGCAACAACACCATGACAGCAAAGAGAAAAGGAAAAATCTGCCTCCTGGGCATCAGGAGGTGGAAATCTCAAATAGATTAATTGAGCAAGTTTTAAGCTGTTTTAAGATGTTATCTGCTGTTTTCTTATTTTGTGTTATTTTAGACTGTACACTGCTGTTGTTTCAGTTTAATGCGTAAACCTGCAAACAAGCACAGCCTACAACTGATGAAAACCCGACAATCTTCCCTACCCATCTTTGGTTATTGCTTCCTGATAAAAACACTCTTAGCAGTATAAGGATTTCACTGATAATAATGTAATTAAACAAGCAAGCAAGCAATCATTGGTGTCATTTCTTTCTACCTTCTGAAAGGCAAAAACTTTCCCATAATTACACCGAGCAGATTCAAGGAAAGGACATCACTCACCTTGCGGAGTTTGGTCCTTCTTTTGCCTGTAATGTATTCATCACCACTCATCACATCTGTCCCTGCAAATCCTATTTCCTGTTCTATTCATGAGGTGCAGCAACCTGGAGCTTTAGAGATTGCCGCCACACTTTTCCCATGGCCTTCTCACCTCTCCTCTCCCCGAGCAAGTACCCCATTCCCATTGTTTATCATCTGTTCTCCCCTGCTGGAAACTGCTGTCAGATGTTCACTTATCCCTAATCTCGCTTGCTGCCTTTGATATTCTTTCTAATCCAACAACCTGTCAACTGGGGCATCGGCCCATGTCCAGGCCAGCTGCTCTGTCCCAGGCTCCAAGATTCTCTCCCAGACTCCATCTGAAATGGTTTTAGGGGATTCTGACCCAGCAAGGAAAACGTGAGGCAAATAATTAATGTCATCTCTATCTGCGCTCATGACTTTGGTGTGCCATTAAGCGCCCCGCCAATGAAGGAAAGTAACTTTTTAAAAGTTGCTTTAAACTCGGGCGTTAATGTATTAATGAAACCCTGGTCAATGTTTAAGGGACATGATTGAGGACAAGCAAGGTCTTGAGGAAGGCAGTGAGAAGATGCTTTTTAATTGAAAAGCAAATCTGCATATCAGCCTCCCAATTTGGACAGAACTTTCTTGCACACCTGCAGCTTTAAGGCAGAACTGCAGAGCAAATGTTCAGCAGCGAACTTTCCTCATGCTAAGTGTAAAATATGAACATTAAACATGAGCAGGTGGTTAAGATGCATTGCTACAGCACTGCAAAAACTCAGTGTCTCCCCCACTTCTCAGGGAAGAAGGTTGCTGCTTCCCACCCCCCTCTTTACAGACCTTTTTTCCAGTGAGTTTTTAAACCTCTGTGGCAGGTGAAGCTTTTCCTGGCATGGAGACCAGATGGTGGGAACAGTTTCATCTGCTGAAACTGCACAGGAGAAAAGCCAGTAAAAGTAAAATAGAAATGGGAATTTCCACCTGGGATAAAGCACAAAATTAAGTCTAAGCGGTTCCCAGAGCCTGGGGGAACCTGTCTATTTTTAAAAGTTCTTAGGAACCATCAAAACTCTGTCATGATGGCTGATACCCTCGCACCTGATGAAATTTCCTCCTTCTCTGTGATCCTTGAAAGTACAGGGACTGGATCTTTGCAAACTGAAACTCTTGTTAAAAAAGCTGCCTTTCTTCAGATTTCTCAGGGTGGGAATGCTAACTTCTATGACAGTTAACCTCTGTAAAGATTTTGAGCAGATTGCCTGATGTTTCTTAAGAAGCACTGAAAAGCCTCTTCTAGGGTGATACACTCTATTTGCACTCAGTATCTGACCTTTTTTTCTTTTTCTTTTTTAGTATAATCCTAACTCCACCAATTTAGATAGTTCTTTTTCTTTCTTTTTTAAGAAGACTGCACAAATTGCATTGTATGTCTCAGATACAGCTCAACTGCTTTCATTTTGTACAGGAATTCAAAGGAAAATTAAACAAGGAGGGTTTGAGAATGCGTAGAGATGTATGCAAAAATATTTATATGTCAGATAACTGAAATTAACGTCCGGCAAGTCCAGACCCTGAGAAGGCAACATTTTTCCAGGTGTGTCTGTTCCCATAAGGGTGTTGCAATGAAGAAAAAGGCCTTGACTCTTAAAGGTACAGGATCCCAATTTAGGGCCTGGAGCTGATGACTTTTAATTAGAGAATGGTTCATTTCCTTTCTAAAGAGTGAATATTGATGACGCTGGGTCATGCATATATAAAACACAAACACACACACATTAGACTAGCTTAAGATAATAACACACTCACAGATTAGCACTCCAAATAACTTTTCATTAATTTTAATCCTTGCGCTAATTTACAATGCACACCAATACACTGATTTATTTTGTGTTTTATAACGAAGCATAAACTCTGAATTCAGGAGAACATTACATATGAAGCTGCCCTATGCTAAGACAAACTGCTGGCTCAGCATTGCGTTTGGCTAGTAGCAGCTCCCAGGTCTTGAAGCAGGACCTTTCATAGATCCTTCAAACTGGAGAAGCCAGGAAATGAGCCTGGGACTTTCTGCAAGAAGGAGCCAAGGCCCCCTCCCTTAAAATATCTGTATATCTCAGCTTCTCCATTTCACATCCAGTGTACCCCTGCTGCCATTTTTTGTAGCCATATAGACATGATGTTATTTTAAGCCTTAGCTTCCAAGAGATATCAATGATGCTTACGAGAAGCATCTGAAAGAGGGTTCTTGATTAGATTCATCTTTGGTCTATTCTTCCTATGTTCTTAAAGGAAAATGTGTGTGGGGCGGGGCTTATTGTGCTTTTACCACTTTTTTAAATGGCCTTGAGGAATAGGATCTATTTAAAAAAGTGTGTCTAAGTATTACAACAAAGGGGCGCGGGTGGCGCTGTGGGTTAAAGCACAGAGCCTAGGACTTGCCGATCAGAAGGTTGGCGGTTCGAATCCCTGCGACGGGGTGAGCTCCCGTTGCTCAGTCCCTGCTCCTGCCCACCTAGCAGTTTGAAAGCACATCAAAGTGCAAGTAGATAAATAGGTACCACTCCGGTGGGAAGGTAAAGGGTGTTTCCTTGCGCTGCTCTGATTCGCCAGAAGCGGCTTAGTCATGCTGGCCACATGACCCGGAAGCTGTACGCCGGCTCCCTTGGCCAATAAAGCGAGATGAGTGCCGCAACCCCAGAGTCGGCCAAGACTGGACCTAATGGTCAGGGGTCCCTTGACCTTTACTTTATTACAACAGCTTGACAAAAATCAGCTGTGAAGCAGCACTACACGACCACTATTCACCATTAAATAGTCAACTCTAAACCATGAGATCCACCTGTTCCTTTTTCCTCCTCCTGGCAGATCCCCAAAACACGGAGAGCCGTACTTCCTATAAGTATTTGAAAGAGATCGAAATATCAAGCCTGCCCCATGCCTAAGGCTAGTAATATAAACGTGCAGTCCAATCCTATGCTTGTCTTCTTGGAAACGCCTCCAAGTGAGTTCAGTGGGGATTGTTCACTAGTAAGACTGCAGCCTTAAAAAAAATGTATGTTAAAATGTTCGGTTATTCTCCACTGGAAGCTAATGAGGAATAATGACAATTGACAGCTCAGCTCATTCAAACACACCAGCAGAGAAGATCTCATCATCAGCCTAGCAAATTGAGAACATTTGAATTCCCAGCAATTTGAGGAAAACTTCGTCAACACTATTTTAAACCCAGACTGTATGAGTAAAAAGGAAGCTTATGTTAAAATGTCTTAACTGTTCATCAGTTCAGAAGAAGGGAACATTTAATAAGTGACAATATATTATTAAAGCTGGTGGCCCCCACCAGTGTTAACCCGGCGCTGTGCTTGTATTTTTCCATTTGCAAGAACACTGACCCTGCAGCAAGGTGTTTTATATTGAAATTGTAATAGCTGTGAAAACTGTGCAAGACATTTAAGAGCGCTGTTAGCCATCGATCTTCCACATACTGGGACAGTAGACCTCTGAGTCATAGAATCACAGAACTGTAGAGTTGGAAAGGGACCGAGAGAGTCATCCAGTCCAACCCTCTGCATAGAAGGAATGTGAACACATAATGCTGAGATGATGCCTTGCTTTGGGGGCTTCCCAGAGGCATCAAGCTGATTCTGTCCTCTTTCTGGATAGTAACACTTGTCTTTAAAATAAGTATAATAAATTGCCTGGCGTGCTCAGGTCCACGTGGTCACAAAGAGTCGGACACGATTAAACGACTAAACAACAACAACAAAATAATAATAATTAATTGATTGAGAATAATTGACTAAATTATTGAAATGTTAATTGATTATAATGATATTAATATTTTAGCACCATGCTCCCATCTGCAATTCTGAAATGGAGTGAGATAATAATTTATTTATAAAGCGGATGTCTAATTGGAAAGAAGAACACGTTCATTGATGAATGAGACTTCTTTTTTGTATCTAAATAGTGTCTACCTATTTATTTATAGTCTGCGTGTTAGCGAAGGCCTTTTGATATGCTTCTTGATTTGATCAACCTTCCCCCTCCCGGCCAACACATTTTCCCAATCACTATGCAGATTTTAAAAAATAACAAATTAAAAAATGCCCCCATTTATCATGGCTGTAAAACTAGGGTTGTCATATCATATGTCCTGACATAGTGGGCATTCAGGCCCCTTAAGCAGTATCTGGGCGAAAATCGCTGAAATGTCTTTGAAAATCCAGACCAAGGCAATCCATGTTGGTAGTAGATTTAGCCGATTTTCATTTAAAGTAGTTCAAAAACTCCTTTTCCATTCTTGTTGAGATTTCTCAAAAAACACACACACACAAAAAGCAACAACTCAGCAACTTTGGGCAAAACAAAACAAAACAAAACAAAACGGCATGCCAGAATCCCGGGAAGTCTAGTTTCTTAACGCTGCTGAGAGTTGTTAGGCAACCCCTATTCCACTCAGAGCTATAATTTTCAGAATGGTTTAACAGATAATCCCTTTTCCCAGAGAATGTTAGACCTGTAGCTCTGTAAAGGTCTTCCTAATAATTCTCAGCACTGTTGACAGACTACAGCTCCCAGAATTCTTTGGGGCAAGCCACAGCTGTTTAAAGTGGTATGGTGCTCTTTTGGATGCATAGTGCAGACATAATAGTCAGAATTTCACAGTCCCCCTCTACGGTAGTTGCCAGAAACGAATGCAGCAAAAGCAGACAGAAAATTCCAGCTGGGCCCTTCTTGTTAGGAGTGTGCGTTGTGTTTGATGACACAACGCTGCCTGTGCACAGATGGCTGCATCTGTTGTGTGTGTAGCAGAGGAGCCGCTGCTTGCCTTTTTACCTCAAGCCGCTCCTCAGGCTCCAGCAGCTGTGGGGCGGAGGATACAGCTCCTCACCAGCATTGTTGAGCACCCATAAGCAGGAAAGCTGAGGGAAGGGTGTGCTCAGGGCATGGAAGCTCACAGCACACTTGGGCAGTCTCAGAATGGAAGCATTTTCTTTCCAAAAAATAAAATCACTTGGTGCACAAGATCGCTAGCTATTTGGTAGACACACGAAACAGGGCCTTTTCGGTGGTGGCTGCTCCCAAACTCCTTCCCTAGAGAAGATAGACCGGCTCCCTCCATGTTGATCTTCCGCTGGCAGGTGAAGACCTTCTTGTTCCAACAAGCTTTTGGGAACCGATGGCCACCTGTCATGTATGAATGAGATGAGATTCCCGAATTGCAGGGGGTTGGACTAAATGACCCTCAAGGTCCCTTCCAACTCTATGATTATATTTCTGCTTTTATTTAAAGGGCTGGTGCTGTGCTCCTCTTCTTGTAAATATTGGTGTGGTTTTAACAGATTATATATATGCATATGGTTTTAATTTTAATTTTATCAGTGCCCCCCTATTCTTTTAGCGATTCTTATTTTTATCTGCAAGCTGCCCAGAGTCCCGTCAGGGGAAAATAAACATACAATAATTTTTAAAGCAAAAATGGTGCTGCCTCCCCCCCTTTTTTTTTTGCAGGTACGGAACTCTGCACATGCCCAGAGCCACTCTGCGCATTCAGTTTATTCTATTTCTGCGCCACTTTTCTTTCAAACGAACCCCAAAGCCAGCTTACAAACCATAAACAACAAAAACAAGCAGCGTAATTCATACAGGGGGGGAATCAAACCCCAAGAAATCATTTGTGAAACTGCTACAACCTATAGAACACAGTTAACAAAGCAACTATATATATATATATATATATATATATATATATATATATGCAGGTTTTGGTGTCTTCGGGTGTCTTCCCGTGTAAGAGTCGGGGTGTCTGTGCGACGTTTCGACGAGGTCTCACTCGTCATCTTCAGGCTGGTGAACAGAAGCCGAAAGCACCAGCCTGAAGATGACGAGTGAGACCTCGTCGAAACGTCGCACAGACACCCCGACTCTTACACGGGAAGACACCCGAAGACACCAAAACCTGCATTCCTGTACCCGTGAAAATCTACGAAAGCATATATATATATATATATATGTGTGTGTGTGTGTGTGTGTGTGTGTATGTATATATATATATGTATATATATATATATATGTATATATATGTATGTATGTATCTGAACATCGCAATTAAAGCCAAAGTCCGATTACACGATTTGCACATCCGAGTTTATAATCTATATAAAACAATACCTTGGGGGGGGGAGGGAGCTACTGCCCCTATCTTTCGGCAACCAGGAACCCCCTCAGCCACGAAAAAGCCCACGTCCTCTGCCCATGTGCAAAGTGCTTACCCCTCCCCCCCTATCACTTCTACATGAACCTCAGGAACCTTATGGGGCAGGGGGGTGGGGGGGGAAACAACTGTGTGACCCCCGCCAGGCTTGAGCCCCGGCACCTCTCCAGCAGCGGGGGTGGGAGAGAGATGGGGGGGCGGCAAAGGAGGCGGCAAGGCGCCCCCTCACGCCGGAGCCTCCGTTCCCGAAGCGCCGGGCTTGCGTCGGAGGCGGCGGCCGGCGAGGCCTAGTCGCGGCGGCAGGAAAGCGGCGGCGGCGGCGGCGCTTCCTCCACGCTGGGCCGCAGACCCTCCTCACCGGGCTTACCTGGCGGTAGCGGAGGCGAAAAGGCCTCAAGTACTGAGAGTGGTCGCAGGGCCCCACCGCTAAGTCCTCGATGGATTCCATGGGGGGCGAAGAGGAGGAGGAGGAGGAGGAGGAAGCAGCGCCTTCGCCTCGGAGATGCAGCCCGAGAGGGGAGCGAGGAGGAGGGAGAGAGAGAGAGAGAGAGAGGAGAGAGGGTGAGCTGCCTCTCTCATATATATTGATATGCCGGAGGTGTTCTGACTGGAATATGCACCTGTGGCTGCGTGTACAGGAGACTTTTAAATCACGCACACAGCTTCTCCCTCTTCTCCCCCCCCCCCGACCCGAAATCATGGAAACTACGGTTCCTTCACACAGAGCGAAAACTACAGTTCCCAGCACCCTGAAGAAACTACACACGGAATCGCAGAAAGAGTTCGGCGTGCTTGGCATATAGCAAGCCCCCTTTTTCTCCGGGAGGCTTCCTCCCAGCTGAATTATTTGCAGCTTGAGAGAGAGCATAAAACGCTCTTCTAGGTAACCTTCGTGAAATAATAATAATAACATTAACAATAATAATAATTTATTATTTATACCCAAGCCACTCTGGGCGGCTCTCAGCAGAATATAATAAGCACAGCATATTAGCTCCAGGCTGCAGATAAGAGGCAAGTAGGCGAGCCTCAGAACATCTAGTGAGCATATCACAGGCAAAGCTTGACTGGTACCATGTGTGTGTGTGTGTACAGTCATACCTTGGGTTACAGACGCTTCGGGTTGTGTGATTTCGGGTTGCGCACCACACCTGGAAGTACCAGGTTACTTCTGGGTTTCAGCGCTTGCACATGCGCAGAATTGCTAAATTGCGCTTTGCGCAGAAATGCTGAATTGCGACCCACGCATGCGCAGATGCGGTGCTGCGGGTTGCAAATGCAGCAGGTTGCGAATGTGCTTCCCACGCGGATCACATTCGCAACCCGAGCACCCACTGTGTGTGTGTGTGTGTGTGTATATATATATATATATATATATATATATATATATAGTTCCAGTAACAAGAAGCCGAAAGCACCAGCCTGAAGATGACGAGTGAGACCTCGTCGAAACGTCGCACAGACACCCCGACTCTTACACGGGAAGACACCCGAAGACACCAAAACCTGCATATATATATATATATATACAGTCATATCTCTTGTTACGTTTGCTTCAGGTTAAAGCTTTTCAGGTTGCGTCCTGCAGTGACCCGGAAGTATCGGAAAGGGTTACTTCCGGGTTTCGCCGCTTGCGCATGCACAGATGCTCAAAATGACGTCACGCACATGCACAGAAGCGGCGAATCGTGACCCACAGACACACAGACGCCAGTTGCGTTCTGCTCATGTTGCGAACGGGGCTCCGGAACGGAACCCGTTCGCAACCAGAGGTGCCACTGTGTGTGTGTGTGTGTGTGCGTGCGTGTGTGTGTGTGTGTGTATATATATATATATATATATCTGTGTGTGTGTGTAGTATTTTTATTAAAGATTTTCTTGGTTTACAAAGCATGTGCAATATATATTGCAGGTACCATATATTGACAGATACCATACAGGTTATTTGTTTGTCTGTAGCCTACTGCAGAGGCTTTCAATCTTTTTTGGGTCCACAGCTCCCTTGACCAACTACCTTCTGTCTGCAGCACCCCTGTGGGGCTCAGGAGCCCAGTTAGGTCACCCATTGCTTGCAGCCCCTCACCCCTTTTCAAACACCCTCCCTTGAGGAGAGTTCCCTCAGTCTCTTCTCTTCTCCCCTCTCCTTGGGAGTCCTCTGGGCAGCCGCTGCTGCTGCCGCCCCTGGTCTCTGAACTGCCCCCCCACCCCAAAGAAAGGTGCCTCCTCACACTGCCCCACAGGGGCCTGGGAAGCACCCCTGGCCATCCCCAGAGGCAACATTCACCCACTGAGCTTGTAGCCAGGGCTGCTGCAACAAACAGCTGTGCAAGACTTTGGGAGGCAGAGATGCGAGAGGGCATCAGAGGAGGTAGGGAAGGAAAGAGGGACAGAGGCCAGTGTTGCCTGTGGCATCCCTGACCATCATTCAAGGCACCCCAGGGTGCTACGGCACACTGGTTGAATACCACTGCCCTACTGTGTTTGAGATAGAAATGTGTACAGTCATACCTCATGTTACATCTCCTTCATGTAATGTTCTTTCAGGTTATGTCCCGTGGCAACCTGGAAGTACCAGAAAGGGTTACTTCCGGGTTTCGCTGCTCGCGCATGCACAGAAACACAAAATGACGTCACATGCATGTGCAGAAATGGCGAATCGCAATCCGTGCGTGTGCAGGCACGCTGCTGTGGGTTGCGCTCTTTTCATGTTGCGAAAGGTGCTCCAGAACGGATGCAGTTCACATCCTGAAGCGAACACAACCTGCGTCTGTGCGGGTCACGATTTGCCATTTCCTCGCATGCGCGTGACTTCATTTTGAGCGTCTGCGCATGTGTGAGCGGCGAAACCCGGAAGTAACTTGCTCCGTTACTTCTGGGTCGCCGCGGCCCGCAACCCGAAAATGCTTAACCCGAAGCTACTTCAACACAAGGTATGATTGTAGTTATACGGTCAGGGTTGAGATGTACTCCATTCTTTTAAAATTATGCACCAAGAATAGCTGGGTTATGCAGCCATTCTCCTCTCTTGAAGGTTTTTGAGCAGAGGTTGGATGGCTATCTGTCATGGATGCTTCAGCTGCGATTCCTTCATTGCAGGGGGTTGGACTAGATGACCCTCGGGGTCACTTCCAATTCTATGATTCTGTGATTCTAAATTGAGTAAATTTAACCATTTCCCATAACTTCCACTTTTGCACAACGTCACTTGTTTATTTGTTTGATTATTTGCCTGCCTTTTACTGCAGGATCCCAGGGCAGGTTACTGCAATTTAAATACAGTGGTACCTCGGGTTTAGAACTTAATTCGTTCTGGAGGTCCGTTCTTAACCTGAAAGTGTTCTTAACTTGAGATACCCCTTTAGCTAATGGGGCCTCCCGCTGCTGCTGCGCCGCTGCCACGCCATTTCTGTTTTCATCCTGAAGCGAAGTTCTTAACCTGAGGTACTATTTCTGGGTTAGCAGATTCTGTAACCTGAAGCGTCTGTAACCTGAAGCATCTGTAACCCAAGGTACCACTGTACAGTGGACGCTCGGGTTGCGAACGTGATCTGTGCGGGAGTCACGTCGGCAACCCACAGCGCTGCATCTGCACACACGCGGGTCGCAATTCAGTGCTTCTGTGCATGCGCAAAGCGCGATTTAGTGCCTCTGCAGATGCACGAGTGCCAAAACCCGGAAGTAACCTGTTCCTGTACTTCCAGGTTCAGCACAGTGCGCAACCCGGAAACACACAACCTGAAGCGTCTGTAACCCAAGGTATGACTGTATTGAAATAAGTTTTGAAGGGGTACAATCAGCCGAGAGAAATGGGCTGGCCCCCAAAATATCTGTTTCAGGGGTCAAAGGCCAGGGTGTAAAGAGGTGCCTCTTCATCGTACGACAGAAACTACATAACAAAAGTGCCAGACACACCTGGGTGGCGAGGGGTTTCCACAACTGGAATCCTCTTCTGGAACCATGTCCAGCTAGTTGTTTCCGTGGCAACCACTTCACTTCTGCTCTTTAGTCATGCAAAGGGATCCATAACACGCTGGGCCAGAGCCAGTATCGTAACAAAGGGGCTAGCTTGTCCTCTTCAGCTGCTTTTCTTTCTACAAATCCCCACCTTGCCGAAATAAAACCACGGTTTAGGAGGAGAGCTACACTCATTCTGCTGCACCCTTGTCCCGCCCAAATCCTATAACAGTATTTTGTGGACAAAGGTGGTATTTTTGAGATTCCTCCATGCCTGTTAGCCTAGTGCTGCCTTTCCCCCATGAACCCCAGACTGTATCGCTGCCATATATATCACCCGGTTCAGGGTGCAGAAGAATCGTGACCACAGGGGGCCTTTCTGCTTAAAGGAGTCATAGAATCAGTCAGTGCATCCATGATGACTTAACATTTCATGCTGTATTTCTCCTCTCGTAACCCATGGCTTGAGAATCCCTGCCCTAACCTATGACTTAACAAGCCACAGGTGGCTTTTAAAAAAGGAAAAGAATAGGTATTAAATCTTCTGTTGCATGTGATAATTATGTTTATATATGGGTAACCGGGTGCCTTGCTTGTAATCTCGGTGGTGAATCTTTAACTAAGACCTGAAATGCCAATTAGATGATGTCACCATCACATTAAAAGGCAAAGCAGCAGATGGCCGGAATTTCAGAATAATGTTTTAGTACAATCGATACATTCGCTTAAGTAGTGATTAGCAAACAATTGCGTTTGTGTTCATCAGTCTTGCTGTTGCCTAGAAAGTGAATACAAACCAGAGACGAAATGACTGTGACAAATCTGGAACTTCTGTTCGAGAATCTAATGTTGCTCTATCAAGTGTTAGAGAGACGTTTTCCTTACTGGCAGCCAAGTATCAGGAGGAAAAGGCAATCAAACTCTCCGATCTACAGAAGAGGGAGTCTGGGTTGTGGCAGTTTTTTGTTGTTTTTTTTAAAGGCACATAAAGGGATTAGATTTTTGAAAAAGTTAGCAAAATGAGGATAATAGTAGAAGAACTGTAATAAAAAATTCCGTTTCATTTTTGCCAGGGTTGTTTGTTGTTTGCTGCTTCCGTTCCAGGTGCTGCAAGCATGAGCTATTCAACAAAAGGATATTTTGTAATCCATAGGAAGGACATTAATTACCCTGCATTTCACATTGTGAGTAATCTGAAAATATTTAGGCAATGCTACCGGATTTAGTGCCCTTTGAATGAGAGAACACTGGAGAAGGAGACCCATAGCTGTTTCGCAGATAAAAGGCAACCCCCTTTAGGGTTTAGAGATGTAGTGAAAGGGCTTTAGGCTCACCTTCTCCCTCCTCAGATTCCTTTCTCCCTCCTTTCCTCGTTTGAAGAATCGGCAATTTGCCATGTTGTCTTGAGTACAGGGCTTTGCTTTGCTTCCAAACCAGAACTGAAATCCAGAAGAATTCAAACAGTGGTTTCCGATTCTTCTTTGGAGGCAAGCAGTGGTTAGCCCTATCTGAGCATCTCAACTCCCAGTGGCTTGCTCAAACCAGAAATGGGGGCAATTGGAACCTAGGAAGGTGCCTTATACCAATTCATACCATTCATTCATCTAGCTCAGTATTGTCTGCTGGTAAGGGTGGCAAGGCTGGTGCTGACTAAAATGACAGCTTAATCCCTTAGCTCTTCTCCTGATCCAGCAGAATGATAAAATAAAACCAACTAAACTAAAAGAAAATAGAGCAAAAACAAGTGGACCTGTTCTAGGACATGCATTTAAAATCTAAAGAAAGGAGTCTGGATACATATTTTTAAGCTAAAGAACTCATGGGCTGTGGTTGCTTCACAGAAAGTTTTCAGACAGTGACCTAACAATGGCATCCAAAATACAGAAGCAGTCAATCAATCAATCAATCAATTTATAGTGTATAGCCAAAGGCCTTTACAGTGTACAGCAGAGGGCAAGGCAAGGCTTTCCTCTGGAATTGCACAACATACCCTATAAAAAGTTTACAGCATAACATTTTTAAAATAGAGAGCACTGACATATCCAGAACTGAGCTTCTTAGCTGTCAGAGCAAATTTGGCTAACAGGTGTGTAATCTGGAGATCTTTACCACCTAGGACCTGACTGTCACCTCCTGGGGGGGGATCGGCCTGAGAGACAGTCAAGAACAGGTGATTAAAAAAAAAATTCTCTGGGCATTGGGTATAAGGGGCAAAGTAGCAGGTAAACAAAAGCAGCCAAAATATAGCCCAGAGGTTGTCTTTGAGATCAGTTTACAGATATCTTGATTAAAACAGGATCTCAAAATAGAAATTAAAGATGACTTTTCAGAAGCAATAAAATGTTCGGAAGGAAAAGTGACAGAACTGACAGGAAATATAGAAGGAGTAACTAAGACAGCTTCTGAAGTGTTTGATATGTGCAAGAATTCTAAAAAAGACTTTGGGGGGGGGAATGGAATACACTATCCTTTCAATAGATGCCTACCTCCAGGAACTGGAAAACAGATATTGCAGACCAAACCTGAGGGCTCGACGAGTGGAAGGAGGTCTGAAGAAACAAGGTTATGGTGATATTGCAGATGAGTTATCCAAATAATTCCCTGAAATTGGTCTCGCCACAGATCGAACTGAATGCACCCATATTGCCCCACCCCAAAGCCTAAAGAAGGAATTCCCACACAGACATAAAGTTTGCTTTAAAGTACACTCTCTGTCTAACTCAACACTGTTATGGTAACTCCTTTTTGTAAAAGACATTCCCCCTGTGAAACTGTCCATCTGCCATTCAACGCCGACAAAAGATTTCTTCTCCCCAAAATTGCACAAATTTCCTTTCCCTTGAAGCAGTGTGGATGAACCAGAGGGACGTCAATGGAAAGGTAAAAGAAATTCCCTTTTGCTCCCAAGTCTCCTATGGGGCGGGGAGTGCCACGGAAGACTGGCTCTTTCTTCCCATTTGTTCAGGTATGGCAGTGAATTATAGATATTTGCTGTTTTCCTTCTTGTTTAGGTTAGGGTCTCCCAATCCAGGCAGATTTCTCTTCTCCCCGTCCTGCAAAACAACACAAGGTGTTGATGGGTCGCCCGCCCTTGTGGCTGGCTTAGGCATGGGGGGTAGTTAAAACGCAGCTGGCTCTCAGATTTCAGTGGCACGTGAAGCAGGGCTTTACACCCCAGAGTTATCTGGGTTTTGTGCAGCCTTAACACAGGTCTGCGCTACCTGTGACTCACCAAAGATGCATGAAACTGCCAGCCATATGTTGTGGCTTGCTTGGCAATCTCCTCTTTTGTTGCTGTTGTAAGAAGGTGATAGGAAAAGAAGTGTGAATAATAATAATAATGATGATGATGATGATGATGATGTAACCTGCCCATCTGGCTGGGTTGCCAACGTACGTAGTTCACCAACATACATGGCTGCTTTTGGCACGGAGGGTCACAGGTTCACCTTAATAAGAGAAACACCCCCTGCTCCCAACATTGCAAAGTTTCACTCTTGCCTCTGTGTTCACTGTAATGAAAAATGGAGTGACTTCTCCTAACGGTGCTGGATTCCTGCCAGGGAGGCCTACCACAATCACCCACCCCGGCCAGCAAAGGGGTACCTGCGTCTCCGTCCACTACATGAGAAACAAAAATGCAACCGGTGAAACTTTTCCTAGCGTGAAGGAGGGGGCCGTTGCCTGAAAATCATTTGTTAGAAGCCCCGGGGGCCAAATGCAGCCTCTCCCCCTCTCTCTGGGGCCCCTGGGACTCTTCCCAAGCCAGCCGCCCCCCCCCCCCCGAAATTAGCAGACGTGATTAACTTAGGTCCATTCATTTCAGTGAGCCCACTTTGAGTAGGACCAGTCGTGACTACAACCCAGGGTGTGTGCACGTGTGTGAAATTTGCCATGCTCAGACTGATTTGCGTCCAGCTCCGCACACCTCTGGCAGGATGCGCCCCCCCCGAAGGTTAGCGAGAATGGAATGCGGCCCCTGGGTTCCTCACTCCCGGCCAGAAAGATTGAGATTGCTTCTCTCTCTCTCCACACAAGCTGCCACTGTGCAGTGCTGTGTTCAGCCAAAGCCAGAATGTCATCCTGACGATTAGCAGTGTTTGTTTTAACTCCTGTTGGCTTTGGAGGCTGGCTGCTGGAGAGCCCTGCCGCCGCCCTTTCTCTCAGCCCTGCTCCTGTGCCTGGCAGCTGTGGAGGGCAGTGAACACCCTCCTGGCTGCACCTGTGTGAGCGTGTGGAGCCAGTGAGTCAGTCCTCCTCCTCCTCTTCTGCCTGCCCAGCCCAGCCCAGCCCATCTGCTCAGGCAGCAGCCCGGTGTTTACCTTGGACACAGGAATGTCCCTTGCAGTGCTTCTCCCTTCCGCTACTGCAGCTTTTCACCAGAGCTGCCTGAATCATTCGTTCCCTGTTCCTGCTTAAGGCACGCTTCCTTAAGGGGTAAAAACAACAACTGCCACCATTGCCTGTAGGACTTATTGTTTAACTCCAAAAGTCATACAGGGACAACCTTTGCAGAGATGGCAACCTCCTTTGGGTCGTACTCAGCGGACTCAAGCTATAACTAACCTAAAACTCTTGCTTTCAATGGGTCAGATTCAAACACCAGAGGGTACCCATTGGGTTGCATCCAATGTAAGGTAAAGGTAAAGGGACCCCTGACCATTAGGTCCAGTCGTGACCGACTGGGGCTGCGGCGCTGATCTCGCTTTATTGGCCGAGGGAGCCGGCGTACAGCTTCCGGGTCATGTGGCCAGCATGACTAAGCCGCTTCTGGCGAACCAGAGCAGCTCACGGAAATGCTGTTTACCTTCCCGCCGGAGTGGTACCTATTTATCTACTTGCACTTTGACGTGCTTTCGAACTGCTAGGTTGGCAGGAGCAGGGGCAGAGCAACGGGAGCTCACCCCACACCCCATTGCGGGGATTCAAACCGCCAACTTTCTGATCGGCAACTCCTAGGCTCTGCGGTTTAACCCACAGCACCACCTGCGTCCCTCTGCATCCAATGTAGCACGACGCAAATGTTCTGCCAGTGCAAGGGTTTCTGTTTGCATGACAGAGCCTTCCCCCTCTCGCCTTCCCCCTCACCACAGCCCCCCCGAAACTGTTCTTGGAGTTCCCCTGACCCACTGGAGCAGATTGGGGGAGGGTGTAGGGGTGCACGAAGGAGTGGAGATGGGGGCAAGTTCCATTGCACCAGGGGAAATCCTTGGACTTAGAATCATAGAAGAGTTGGGGGGCCCCAAGTGCAGGGATCTCAGCTAAAGCATCCATGAAAAGATGGGACACATTAGTTGAATACCACACATTGAAATGAGTAAAGGTAAAGGGACCCCTGACCATTAGGTCCAGTCGTGGCCAACTCTGGGGTTGCGGCGCTCATCTCGCTTTATTGGCCGAGGGAGCAGGCGTACAGCTTCCGGGTCATGTGGCCAGCATGACTAAGCCGCTTCTGACGAACCAGAGTAGCGCACGGAAACACCGTTTACCTTCCCGCTGGAGCAGTACCTATTTATCTACTTGCACTTTGTGCTTTTGAACTGCTAGGTTGGCAGGAGCTGGGACCGAGCAACGGGAGCTCACCCAGTCGCGGGGATTCGAACCTCCGGCCTTCTGATCAGCAAGTCCTAACTCACAGCGCCACCCGCATCCCTATTGAAATGAATAGATATGTCTAAATTAGACCCAGTCATTTCCTGCTCTGAGTAGAACCTGGTTAGATGCCACCTTTTGCCTGCATGGCAGTCACTTAGATCGAAACCCCTGTTGCTTTTTAACCTTGTGCTTACAATAAGGTTGCAAGCAACTAGCTGGAACATAAGGACATAAGAAGAGGCAGGCTAATGTCCCATCTAGTCAACATCCTGTTCTCACATTAGCTATCCAGATGTCTGTGGAAAACCCTCAAGCAGGGCTGCCTGGGCACAAAAGCGTCTCCCCTCCTGCCATTTCCCACAGATGGTATTCAGAAGGATTACTGCCTTCGACCATGGAGGAAGAGCATAACCATTGTAGTTAGCAGCCATTGATAGCCATCTCCTCCATGAATCTGTGTAATCCTCTTTTAAAACCATCTAAGTTGGTGGCCATCAGTGCCAACTTCTTAATATCCTCAAAATGAACCCATATTCCGCAGGGGGAAAGTGCTCTGGCTGTTGGAGGCCCAACAGCTGGCTGGAGCTGTTGGAATTTGGAATCCAATGGTATCTGCAGGGCCACAGTTGCAAAACAGGCAGAAGCCAACTGGTGAAGCTTTTCTTTTTTCTTTTTTTAAAGATATTTATTAAGATTTTCAAAGTATTACAAAAAAGAAAAAAGAAAAATACAAAATAAAAATAGTTAAAAACAATTCAATCTTTCAATGACTTATCTTTCATTTGCTTATTTCCCGGACCTCCTCACGCCTCCCTTTTCTGTATTCCAGTTCAGCAGATCCCTCCCCTCTTTGTTTATCCTAGTCTTCAATCTTAAAATATTGTAACATTGGATTTTTACCTATTCATAATCCATTTTCTCATATTCCCTTATAACATTACAGCTATAAACCACTTAAGGTAGTTTCTATCCAACATCATTCTAACATTCATTAATGGTGAAGCTTTTCCTATCTTGTGGGAATTCAGGTGCCCTTGCCAGATCTTGCAAGAGCATCCCAGAGTTGCCACGCTGAGCGAGCCTTGCCCCCCCAAGCAAGGGGGAGAGCTTAAAAGCTATTTTCGCACAGGGTCCGCTTGAGTTATCAACTGTATTTGCTACTAGAAGGACTGATGATGCTTTGAGATGCATAGCTTGCAAATGTACTAACAATGGATGCAATCCTTTGCATAACCTGGGAGTAGGTCCTGTTGAGCTCAGTAGGGCTTTAGAGTAGACATGTATAGGATTGTATTTTAACAACTGTGGCCTGAACAGGTCTCACTGTACACTTTTGTTTAAATACCTTCTGTGTAAAGTAATGGAACTTCTGATTGCAATTTGTTTTAAACGGTTTTTAATGTTGTATTTTACATTCTTGTGACCTGCCCTGGGTTTTCTTAGTGAAGGGCGGATAATATATAATGGAATGTAATATTAATAATAATAGCAACAACAGTTTGCCACACAGGTTTAAGTTTATTTATATTCAGTGTTATGAGAAAAATCTCGTTGGTGCCCATATGCAGATTTAAACCTATAAAACCTGTTCAGCCGCAGAGAACAGTTGGTTTGCTTCGTTAAAATGTGGATGGGAAGTAACACACAAACATGTCATGCACTATTGGCAATGGAGTTAATTTTTGGTGCTAGGCAATTTGATTAAAATTGTGTCCTTGATAGTCTATGGTGCCTCCTGTATCCTGCCATTGTGTTCATGTATAAAAGAATGAGGTCTGCCCTTTCCCATAAGAATATAGCCACATTCTTTTTTCAAGTAAAGCCAAATGGAGGAGAGCTGCTGAGTGCAGGGAGTGGGGGGTGTGCGTGTGTTTGAGGACTGGGACATTCGCAGGGAAACCAAAATGCTTGTTTACAAAGCTATTGTACTACCAACCTTACTGCATGCTTGTGAAACATGGACCACTTATAAACTCCATCTGCAACTTCTCAAAAGATTCCATCAACGGTGTCTCAAAAAAATCTTACACATCACTTGGGAACACAAGCGAACTAATATCAGTGTACTGGATGAAGCAAAGATCACTAGTGTTGAAGCAATGATTCTTCAACATCAACTTTGTTGGACTGGTCATGTTGTGCGGATTCCTGATGATCGTCTTCCAAAGCAACTACTCTATTCCGAACTTAAAAATGGAAAGCGTAATGCTGGTGGTCAACAAAAGAGGTTTAAAGAGTGTCTCAAGGCAAATCTTTAAAAATGTATTATAAACACCGACAATTGGGAAACACTGGCCTGCGAGTGCTCCAGTTGGAGAACAGCCTTTACCAAAGGTGTCATGGGCTTTGAAGACACTTGAATTCAGGTTGCAAGGGAGAAACGTGCTAAGAGGAAGGCACACTTGGCAAATCCACACCATGATCAACTCCTGCTCAGAAACCTATGCCCACATTGTGGAAGGATGTGTGGGTCCAGAATTGGCCTCCACAGCCACTTACGGACTCATTGTGTGTGTGTGTGTGTGTGTGTGCGTGTGTGTGTGTGTGTGTGTGAGAGAGAGAGAGAGAGAGAGAGAGACACATGAACTTGAAACATTTTGCAAATCTTTAAGTTGATAGTTATTGCTCTAGTGATTAGTTGTTAAAATGAAACTGGGTTCTTCTCTGCCCCCCCCCCCCCAAATCTGGGTTGTAGCCAATTTACTCAGAGTTGGCCTATTGGAATCAATGGACATGCTTGACTTTGGCTCATTGCTTTCAATGCGTCTACTCTGAGTAAAACTTAGTTGGCTGTAACCCATGGTCCATGTTAGCAAAATGAGAAAAAAGTGACTTGAGACTGAGAGGTCCTGCACAGATTTCTCATTAAAGTGACCACTGATTTTAAACGCCACCCCCTAGCCAGCATAACAACATTTGCCTGATACATTTTTAAAAATCACTGCAGTGCAGTAAACAAACCCTGATGTTAAGTGGTTAATTTATAAACTGAAATATCACTGTAATAAAAAAACTCGCTTCCTTTGATCTTGCAGTTACAAAATAATTAAAGTATTAAATTGCACATTAGACCTCCAACCGCTGGCAGATGTGAAGCTTCTTGAGAGTGGGATGCGGGAATGACTGAAAGGCAAGTTGAAAGACAGTTTAGTTTTAATTACCCAGAAATTTAATTCCTTTCTTAATTTCAAAGATATCTTAAATGAAAAGGCAGTGCTATCTAACATCAAATTTGTTACATTAGATATAAGAGCTTGGAAAATTCCCCAGAACTCTCTTTCTACACACTTCTCACTGCTTGCAAATTATTGGAAAGAGTTGCAGTGAGGGACTTTTAAATTAATATGCGTTGAGTTCCAATTTTAGAATAGGAGAATTCATCCCCCCCCATCAATGCCTTGAATTGTACTTGGCCAATGGGCTATTCCCTTCAGCTAATATGGGCAGTAATTCTCTCTGAAGGATTAAAACAAAAATGGTATCTCTTAGTTTAAATGCAATGCAAACCGTGTTCCTCAGTTTCCTTGGGAAGACTGGTCTGGGAGCTGCCATTTTAATTTCCCACAATGCATCTAGTCTAGCATTACTCCAAGGCATTGTGGGGAATTTATATGGCAGCCAACCACCATTAAATAACCCCCCCCCCCCCCGGACCCAGCTCTGCCTCAGAGACTTGGAGGCCTATCACAATCTGATGTCTATCAGAGCTGAGGCAGTGTTAGGCCCAAACTCTTGGCAAATCCCAGAGTTTCTTAGATCAGGGGCAGGGAATTTGTGGTCCTCCAGATGTTGTTGGACTACAGCTCCTATCATCCCTGATCCCTGGCCCTGCTGGACAGGGCTGCTGGGAGTTGGAGTTCAGCAACACCTGGATGGCCACAGGTTGCCCATCCAGTGACTCTTCTATGAGCCTTCTCTGAAGGGTGTCCATCTGACTGGTCACTCGGCAGTAGCCTCCCTTGGCCAGAGCTAGATGAGTGTGTTGCACACACAGAAGGGCTAGTCAAGCTTTGGTTTGGGATCTGCCCACATGTCAAGCAATATTTGGGGGGTCGCTGGGGAGTAGGACAGACCTCACCACCTTTGGCAGCTGGGGTGAAAAGACAGAAAAAAGCACTAAAGCATACAGAACCCAGTGTGCCCATGTGGATGCAAGTTGTCCGCATGCAGAGGGTCACAAGGCCAGCTGGCTAGCTCCAGCTGGGTCGTCTCTGTCTAGCCGTCCCTCTGCGAAGACCCATCGGTCTCTGATCCGGCGTAAATCAGTGACCCAGGCTTCAAAACCAGGGCACACTATGTCAGAGTAAACTGCACACACAGAATAGGCGTGAGGCTTGTGGAAGCATACTACAACTACGGATTTATTAATCATAAATCAGGACAAAGAAACATGTCGTCTGCCTCTTTGTCTTCTCAGAGAGACAGGGAGAAGCAAAAGCTATACACACAACGGAAGTTCCCAGCAAGCTGTGCTGGTATGTAAACAGACATGTGACATGCGACAGTTCCATGTCTGCAACTAAAGGTGGAATGTAATTTTCCTTTTCCTTTTTTTTTTTAATCATATTTTTATTTGCTTTTTTCCAGATTCCAAATTCAAATACATCATCGGTAGCACAACAAAAGCATTTTTACAGAAAGAAAAGAAAAGAATTAGAAAGAAAATATTCATCTTTCCAAAACATTTTTTCATGATCTACTGGACTTCCCCACATCTTCCGCACCCTGTCTTTTTTACAATAAAAATAACAGCAAATTATATCCTTGTTTCGTGCGTTTTTTGTACTTTCATCTAATTTATATTTTAGGTTTAGAGTGCTTATTGTTAAATCACCTTTAATTTTCCCATCAATCCTAAAAAAAGGTTTTACTCTAAACTTTGGTCTTTTCATAGTTATAACTTAATTTCCACCATTTACAAATTTTATTTGCCAAAGCTAATTCTTCAAGAACTTAGCAAGTTCTCAACATTCATATAACTTATAGTATTTTTGTAAATAGTCCTTAAATTTTTTCCAGTCCTCTTCTATTGTTTCTTCTCCCAGATCTCGGATTCTGCCAGTCATTTCAGCCAGCTCCATGTAGTCCATCAGTTGCGTATGCCACTCTTCCAGCGTGGGTAACTTCTGTGACTTCCAATGTTTGGCAATAAGAATTCTTGCTGCTGTAGTTGCATATCAGAAAAAGGTTCTATCCTTCTTTGTCACTCTCTGGCCGACTATGCCCAGGAGGAAGGCCTCTGGTTTCTTGTGAAAGGTATACTTAAATACCTTTTTTAACTCGTTATAAATCATTTCCCAGAAGGCCTTCTAAAGGTGGAATGGAATTTTCCAACACCCCTTCCTGAGCCGTCAGATCAATCATTTAGTGAGTGAAGAAGGGGTGCAAAGCTCCTTCCTCAACTGATCTGCATGGGTGTGTGTGTCTGTGTGTGTGCCCTGCATGTGCATCATACTTGTGCACTATTTGTTTGTTTGTATACATAATGCTTCATGCTGAAATAGGGGTCTAAGCAGTTCACAGGTATAAAAGCCAATTGCGCAATCATGAAATGTAAATACCTGCAATTAAAAAGGTGCAACCCTATGAAACAGGAGACTCAAGTCGAGAGATCAAGGGAAGGCCTGTGCAAACTTAAATTTGAATGTCTGTGTGTGTTTGGGCTTAAGTGTGTTGTGACCACACCTACTTTTGCCCGTGCCCGATGCTAGCAGAGACTGGCCAAGAGCGGGCCAAAAAGATTGTCACTTCTGGTGTACAGCTGAATCTTTGCCGCAAGTCCTGCCGGAGGTGTAAGTCCTGGCAGAAGAAGTCTTCCATGTGCATCTCCACTATGCCACCAGCAGTTTAAAGCTGGTGTCCAAGGTTTGCTGCATGTCGCCACCCCACCCCTTTCATTATTCCCTCCTCGGCACAATGGCATGTGCAACAATAGGCTGTAAATTTCTCCACGAAGAACTAAGCACTCCGTGCTGTAAACAGGAGACTCTTTAAGCGGGAAACAATAAGGGGTTTCTTGGAAAACGCATACTATGTGCAGAAACGCAGCCCTCCAGCTAACAGTAAACGCGTTTTTACGAGTCCCCATTGGGACCTCTGGAACTTGGGGGGTGGGGGTGGGGTTGCTGCTGCAGCAGTAACCGGAGCCCATGTGTGAAAGACAGAAAGATTCTCCAGGGAGGAGACAAAGAGAATCCTGGGAAGAGAAAAGAACTGAGGGCAGCGTTGGAGAAAATTCTTATCTAGCTCATTCGCAAAGAAAGGAAAAGGCAGACTTCTTGGCTCGTGCATCAGGCGGGGAAAAGGGGAAAAAAAACAAAAACCACTAGTTACGTTACCACCTCTCCTCTGCCTTGGATTTTAGATTTTTTTCCAGCACTGTTTTTTCCTTTACCAAAATAGGAGAGGAAAAGTTCTGCGAACGGCATTGGAGGCCTTGTGGACAGAGGTCCCCATCTCTGTAGGGGAGCAACAGTAAGCATAGTGCTTTTTGGGGGGGGGAACCCTTCAGTGATGTTAGATAATGGGTGTTTAACCGCAGTCGTCACTTGAGCAGCCAAGAGTGAGGTTTGCAGTCCAAGCGATGCTTTTTGCAAAAACTACTGATCTCTTAAGGTTGCTTCTGTCCGTGGAAAGTACCCCAACTCAGAGCAAAGTAGGCATCCAGCCATACTGTTAAAAGCATTCTCATGCCACTTTTAGCAGTCATAGCATCCCCCCACCTGGGAACTGTAGTTTGATAAGTGTGCTGACAGTTGTTAGGAGACCCCTCCCAGAGCTATATTTCCCAGCACCCTCAACAGACTAAAGTTCCCAAGATCCTTTGGAGAAAGCCATGCCTGTTCTAAGTTGTGTAATGGGGGTAGGGACGCGGGTAGCGCTGTGGGTTAAACCACAGAGCCTAGGACTTGCCGATCAGAAGGTCGGCGGTTCGAATCCCCGCAACGGGGTGAGCTCCCGTTGCTTGGTCCCTACTCCTGCCAACCTAGCAGTACGAAAGCACGTCAAAGTGCAAGTAGATAAATAGGTACCGCTCCAGCGGGAAGATAAACGGCATTTCCGTGCGCTGCTCTGGTTCGCCAGAAGCGGCGTAGTCATTTTGGCCACATGACCCGGAAGCTGTACACCGGCTCCCTCAGCCAATAAAGTGAGATGAGCGCTGCAACCCCAGAGTTGGCCACGACTGGACCTAATGGTCAAGGGTCCCTTTACCCTTACCTAATGTGGGGGGTGGGTGGCCTGGGGAGGTTCCAAGGGCCTGATATAAAGGGATGGAGGGCCACATTCAGCATCACATGGTGGAGGTTCCCCAACGCACTCTATAACTAAAGCAATTATCCACTTCACTCTTTCTCTACGTTCCAATAAGCCTGTTCTTTAAGAAAATATGAGTGAGAATAAGTAAGATCCTGTTACCTACAATCTGACAGATGTTCCTTTTTTTTGTCCTTGAGGAAACAGAGGAAATGTGTGATTGCCTTGTAGTTCTTCCTCTGCTCCTGAGTGACAAGGTTGCCTACTAGTCATGCCTTTCCTTTATTATTCTTTTGTTTGAGAAGGAGCTGCACCTGAGTGCAACTGGAGGCGCTGGATTCCCAAACAAAAGGAGTTTTCTTTTAATTTTAGCAACAGCATCACTCAAGCGGAAATCAATAGACAGGCTCCTCTTCCTCCAGCGGAGAGGAAGTGCTGACAAAAAGGGGGATATATTTAGATGTGAACTATGCAACTTGTAAAAAAAATCATCATCGCCATCTATGTCATCCAGGGGATCTGATTATTATAAGCCATGACAGCTTGGGATCTGGGTTTACCATGCGCTCCCCCAAAATGTGTGTTTGCTTGAGAATCGTTTGTGTGTTGTTCCCCCACCCCCAAATTTGCATGGTTTTCTGCGATTTGCACCATTTCCCCATGGAGTTTTCATTTGGGAATGCATTGGTAAGGAAGGACAGATGGACAGAGGAAACGCATGGAGAGGATGGAGGGGAATGGGAAATTAAAATATGCATGGGAAGGAAGGAGGGAAATAGGAAATAAGAAGTTCTGATAAGCTGCCATGTGCAAGGACAGGAAGTTGTGCTGGGTACGAAAGCATACAACCAAGGAAAGATTGTGACACACACCTCCCACATCCAGATACTTCTCTGCTGGAACAGGGGAGACTTAGTTTAATGACCGAGCTTATGCTTTGAATGAAGAGCGTCCCACTTCCAATCTGTGGCAGATCCTGTGCTAAGGATCCGGGGCATGAAAAAGGATTGGAGGACCACTGCTGATCAAAATGGACAGCACTGAGTCAAGCGACAGACCAGTGGCAGCCTGATTCATTTGAGAGCATCTTTGTATGTCCTTATTGTCTCTGCTTCATTCCTGTTCAACTTGGATGGGCAACTCAAGTGCCTTAAGGAAAGGGCAGTAGCTCAGGGGTAGAGTGTCTTCTTTGAATGCAGAAGGTCATAGGTTCAAACCCAGGCATCTCCCTGTATGAAACCCTGGAGATCTACAGTCATGCCTTGGGTTGAAGTTGCTTCAGGCTGAGCGCTTTCGGGTTGCGCTCTGCAGTGACCCAGAAGTAACGGAGCGCGTTACTTCTGGGTTTTGCTGCTCGCGCATGCACAGACGGTCAAAATGACGTCACACATGCACAGAAGTGGTGAATTGCGACCCGTGCAGACGTGCAGACACAGGTTGTGTTTACTTCAGGGTGTGAACAGGGCTCTGGAACAGATCCCGTTCGTATCCAGAAGTACTGTACTGCAAAGCCAGTGCAGACAATACTGAACTAGGAAGATAGTTCGGACTCGGTATAAGGCACCTTCCTATCTCCATAAACCCCTTTTTCTTCAAGTACTCGAGACTAGGGTACCTCCGGCTTGGGGGCCAAATTCTGCCCTCGAGGCATATCTCTGGCCCTTGGTACTCACCCCAGCCACACCCTCTCTCCCGAGGGACCCCCACCATTCTTCATGTTCTCTTTGAACATTTCTGTCCTTGAAATCCGCTAACTGGCCTGGATGGAGGTCAGAGACGGGTCTCTGAGTATACGCAGAAGCTAGCCTGCATCAGTTGCTCCACCCACTTTGCCTCTGGACTTGCATGTGGCCCCCAGAAGGTTCCCCAGAGTGGAAGGCGGCCCTCAGATAGTTAACAAGAAAAAAGCCGCCATGACCTCATCATTACCAGGTCTTGGAGGTGGAGGAAACAACAGGGATTTCCCTCACCTGTATGTCCCACCTTTGACCTGCAAGGAGCAATTGGCTGCCTGCCGTGGGCCTGGACACAACCTGTGTTCTGGTATTGCAAGGCAAATCGGATGCCAGACTTGGAATGTGGAATGATGCAAATACCATGCCAAGGTTCGGCATTCTTTATCCAAATTAAGCAGCCAGCAACATACTAAAGTCACAAAAATGCGCAGCCCCGGGATATTTTATTTTCCTTCTGGCTGTCAGAGGGTTTCCTGGCCGTAGCGGGGAGGTGGGGGAGTTTGAAAAACAGCCGCAACCAGGCTGCCTTTTACGCGAGTTGCTCAGGAAATATGAAAAGGAAGCGCAGTTTGAAAAACTGGCACGGAAAGAGCAGCCGTCTCAGTTGCACGATTCCCTCAACCTCCATGGAATAATTGCAGAGTTAGAAGGAAGGCAACCGAAAGCCCATCTAATCCTACCTAGGTTGCTCACTGGGCAAGGCTGTTTGAACTTATTAAACCAATCCTGACCCAGCTGTCAAAGTGCTGGTTTTGTCCTATAAGGCCTTAAATGGATCAGGACTGCCTCTCCCCATTTGAACCTACTTGGATCATGAGATCATCATATGAGGCCCATCTTCTCCATGTGCCTCTTCCACGAGAGGTCCGGAAGGTGGCAACATGAGAGTGGGATTTTCTGCTGTGGCTCCCCATCTGTGGAATGCTCTCCCCAGGAAAGTTCAGCTGGCACCTTCATTATACACCTTTAGGTGCCAGGTGGAAACATTCATCTTCAACTAAGCCTTTTGCTGATTAACATCTGATACCTTTTTAAATAGGGACGCAGGTGGCGCTGTGGTCTAAATCACTGAGCCTAGGGCTTACCGATCGGAAGGTTGGCGGTTCGAATCCCCACAATGGGGTGAACTCCTGCTGCTTAGTCCCAGCTCCTGCCAACCTAGCAGTTCGAAAGCACGTCAAAGTGCAAGTAGATAAATAGGTACCGCTCCAGCGGGAAGGTAAACGACATTTCCGTGCGCTGCTCTGGTTCGCCAGAAGTGGCTTAGTCATGCTGGCCACATGACCTGGAAAAACTGTCAGCGGACAAAGGTTGGCTCCTTTGGCCGGTAAAGCGAGATGAGCGCCGCAACCCCAGAGTCGGTCACAACTGGACTTAACTGTTAGGGGTCCTTTACCTCTTTACCTTTTAAAATCTGTTTTTGGGGGGTTTATTGGTTTGTTTTTCTTCTTGTTTTTATTATGTATTTTGTGGGGTTTTTTTCAATTTTTGGATCAACGATGGTATACAAATTTACAGTGGCGTAGCGTGGGGGGTGCCAGGGGTGCCGGCCGCACCGGGCGCAACATCTGGGGGGGCGCGCTCGCTGCCTCCGGAGTCGCCGAAGAGCCTCGGGCGCAGGCTGTAGCAGAGCCGCATGTCTCGCGGCGCCCGGCTGAAGGCGCCCGGCAGGCAGCGGCTCTCAGCGCTCGCCGCGGAGGACGCGCCAGGCAGCCCCTCCTCACAGCCCCGCCTCCGCCGCTGCTGCTGCAGCTGCTGGGCCGTTGCATTTTCCTCGCCTCTCTGCCCCCCTCCTCCTCCGGGCAAGTGGCGTCGTTTGGGCAGCAGCGCCAGCGGCAACTCGCAGGTTAGGGGTTGGGGGGGCGCAAATTATGTGCCTTGCCCCGGGTTAGGGGGCGCAAATTACTTGCGTTGCCCCGGGTGCTGACAACTCACGCTACGCCGCTGCAAATTTAATAAATAATAATAATACCCTGTTCCCCAATAAGCCAGGTTACCACCATATAACACAAGGATGGGGAGCAGGAGGAACTCCAGATGTTGTTGGACTACAATTCCCATCAGCCCCTGTCGGCACAGCCAATGGTCAAGGTGATGGGAACTGCAGTGCAGCAACATCTGCAGGGCCACAGATGTTCCCCACCCCTGATATAATGGCATCTTCCCAATGTAAAAGATACCAGGATCAGAAGTACTCTCCTTGAGAGCCAGTGTGGTGTAGTGGTTAAGAGCGGTAGTCACGTAATCTGGGGAACCGGGTTCGCGTCTCCGCTCCTCCACCTGCAGCTGCTGGGAGACCTTGGGCCAGTCACACTTCTCTGAAGTCTCTCAGCCCCACTCACCTCACAGAGTGTTTGTTGTGGGGGAGGAAGGGAAAGGAGATTGTTAGCCGCTTTGAGACTCCTGAAGGGGAGTGAAAGACGGGATATCAAATACAAACTCTTCTTCTTCTTCTTCTTCCTTGGAGGTGTTTAAGCAGCGCTTGGATGGCCATCTGTCATGGATGCTTTAGCTGAGATTCCTGCATTGCAGGGGGTTGGACTGGATGACCCATGGGGTCCCATCCAGCTCTAAGATTCTATGATAAGGTGAGTCAAAGTAAGGAAGTCTGTCTCTTTGGATACAGTTATTCATGTGGAAATGGCAGTGCAAAGCCATTCACTCCATTGCTTTTCCTACCAAATTCCTAACAACTCTCTTATCTTTGTGGCTCATTGTTATCTGAAGCAGCAAAATGTCCGCCCACCGGTGATAATGTTTGTAAACCCCAGCTTGGGCCAGTTTATAGAGTTTGGAAATTTTCAAGTATGCAAATAAGGGAGAGGATAGCAGGGTGGTGGTGGTGAGGATTAGTAGGCTGGCTCCTGACCTCAGGATGGATCAGGATGGACTTTTCCGTACCGCAGCTCCTAGGGGCATGTAGAATTTATGGGGTTATCTCCTGAGGTCACAGGTCTTGCAAACTTGGCCTGCTTGCCACCTTCCCTTCCCTTCCTGTAAGCGTTCTCGACAGGAGCAGTCTTGCCTGAGTCCCATGTTCCAGAGGAAAATGATCGTGCAGCACTTGCAAACATCTTAAAACATCGCTGTAGAGATGGGGCTTGCTTTTTGACCGTGTATTTTCATTTTTACCGCTAGCCTTTGTGTCGGGAAGGGAATGTGATGCAAAGGAGTTTATTATCCTCTGCACATTGGGAGGGAATCACTTAAAACTTTTGAATTAAAATGAAGAGAAAGGCTTATTTTTTTTTGCGTCATTGCAAAAGGCAGCTGATGGATTTCGCACTCAGGAACTTTGCTTATCTCATGTTGCTCCAGCATCCAAGCCCCTTCCCCGAAACAAACAGGGGCCTACCTAAATTGTCTGCGTGCCAGCTTTAGGTGCAAATTTGGGTGAGGAAATGCTGTCTGTACCAGTGAGGATGGAGTCAAGGCTTGGCAGTCAGTTTTGAGAATGGCATATCTCGGCTTTTCAGTCTGCTCCAAATGCCTTCCTGTCACCAAGCGCCATTACGTATGGGCAGGAAATTACACATTTATGAGTGATTTACTTCTAAACAAACACGGCTACCCAAACAATAAGTTATTGAATTGGGCTGTTAGCTTTTTAAAGTATCCCAGTGAAAGATCATAACAGCTGTCTCGGCTGATAACTACTGTTTGGGATAAGAATATTGTTGACTGAGTTATTAGCCAATTGTTTTCGTGAAAGTCGAGCTGCATCTTTTTAGGTTGGGGGGAATAAAATGGGTGGGGGGAAATCACATATCAATTTTCTTTAAAACAATGTATTTCTCTGAGCCCCCATAATCATGACTTCTTTGGATGAGGGCTTGACGGCGAAAGAGCTGTTGCAGAGGCCACATCAAGATTCTTCTTTTGAAATTTGAATTCATTGAATGTTTGGGGGTGGAAAGGCAAAGAAAGAGGGAGTGTGAGAGGCAAAAAGAAAAAAGAAAAAAATGAAATTATAATGTATTATTTATTTATTTCATTTATGAATTACTTCCTTGAAAGCACCTCAAAGCAATTCCACAATACAGTTGTACCTTGGAAGCCGAAAGCTTGTGGCGAAACTAGTGCAGTGCATGGAAACACTGTTTACCTTCCTGCAGGAGCGCTACCTATTTATCTACTTGCACTTTGACGTGTTTTCAAACTGCTAGGTTGGCAGGAGCTGGGAACGAGCAGCGGGAGCTCACCCTGTCGCAGGGATTCGAACCGAACCGCTGACCTTCTGATAGGCAAGCCCTAGGCTCTGTGGTTTAGACCACAGCGCCACCCACATCCCAGAACGCCTTGCTAGTCAAACGTTTTGAACGATCGAAACCCGGAAGTGAGTGTTCCAGTTTCCAAAGGATTTTCGGAAGCTGAACATCTAGCGCAGCTTCTGCGGCTTCTGATTGGCTGCAGGAAGCTCCTTGGATGTCGAACTTTTGGGAAGTCGAACGGACTTCCGGAACGGATTCCGTTTGGCTTCTAAGGCACGACTGTACATAGTTTGGAGGCTACCGTGTCACATTTTACCATCCTCTCACTTCCCTCCTGAATGTGATAAAACAATGCGGTTCCATGATACTAAAATGAAGATACTTTAGGGGCAAAATCTCATGGGGATGAAGCTCACATTCCATGGAATCTCCACAGGATTTTGCCATTGTCGCCTTTTCCTGCCCTCTTTTAATGCGATTTCCCTGAGCCCTTGGATTGGCTCAGAAAAATTATTTGAGCTTTTAAAAGAAAAGAAAAGAAAAAGATTCTCCACCAGAAAAGCTCAGCTAATTTCCAAGTCAATCTGAGACAAGCTTCAGAGAGATCACACGTTTTTCAATTACCGTACTTTTCCATATATAACACCCCCCCCTATTTTGGGGGACTCAAAATTTAGAAAATTGGGGGTGGGGGGAGATTTCACGAAGTTGTTGAGCTTTCTGGGGGGAGGATTGCCCACAGTTGTTGATGAGCTTTTTTTTAGGGAAAAATGCCAAAAGTAGCTCACCTGCCAGACCAACATTGACGCTCACCACCAATAACAATCTTCAACTCGCGGCAGCAACCATTCCCACGGCCCCAAAGTGCACTACCCATGTATAAGACGGCCCCTAATTTTGGACATGATTTCTGATAAAACTAACATAGTCTTATACACAGAAAAGTACGGTATTTTCACACATGTTCAGTTTGATACAGGAATGTAAGAGCCTTGTTGAATCAGGCCCCTCTAGTCCACACACTTGTTTTCACAGTGGCAAAAAGGAAGATCTTCTTCATCATGATTTACTATTTGTCTAGACTGTGCCTTACTCATCTTGTATGGTTTACAGGAGGAAGGAAAAGAACAAGGTGACAAGAGTTTTCTTTTTTCTTTTTAATGGCATCGGTTCATTATTATTTCTCTTTAAAATACATCATGGTCAGGATATTTCCGGTGATACTTTTACAGCTTTGGATGATTCATCTGGACCTTTTCTTGGGGTATTTCCACCTCTTCTTCTGTTTAAATAATAAAGCACACAACAGCAACCAAACAGCTCTACTTCTCCATAACACATGTATGTTGTGAAGTATATTGGTATTATTTTCAGCTCTCCTACCCCACTAAAGGGGACGCGGGTGGCGCTGTGGGTTAAACCACAGAGCCTAGGACTTGCCGATCAGAAGGTCGGCGGTTCGAATCCCCATGACGGGGTGAGCTCCCGTTGCTCGGTCCCTGCTCCTGCCAACCTAGCAGTTCGAAAGCACCCCTAAGTGCAAGTAGATAAATAGGTACTGCTCCAGTGGAAAGGTAAACGGCGCTTCCGTGCACTGCTCTAGTTCGCCAGAAGCGGCTTAGTCATGCTGGCCACATGACCCAGAAGCTAAACGCAGGCTCCCTCGGCTAATAAAGCGAGACGAGCGCCGCAACCCCAGAGTCGGCCACGACTGGACCTAATGGTCAGGGGTACCTTTACCTTTACCTTACCCCACTAAAATGAGAAAGGAGGAGTGGACCTCAAAAAGGTGCTGTGAAATGGTTTGTTAGAAACATGTATGCTTATGTTGTAGCCTGATGTACTTTAAGTATATCTGCTCATATTCTTGTGCACAAGTTGCGTTGACTGGAGTATAAAAAGGTAAAGGGTAAAGGGGCCCCTGACCATTAGGTCCAGTCGTGTGCTCATCTCACTCTATAGGCCGAGGGAGCCAGCGTTTTGTCCGCAGACAGCTTCCGGGTCATGACTAAGCCGCTTCTGGTGAACCAGAGTGGCAAACGGAAACACCGTTTACCTTCCTGCTGGAGCGGTACCTATTTATCTACTTGCACTTTGACGTGCTTTCAATCTGCTAGGTTGGCAGGAGCAGGGACCGAACAACGGGAGCTCACCCCCGTCGCAGGGATTCGAACCGCCGACCTTCTGATCAGCAAGTCCTAGGCTCTGTGGTTTAACCCACAGCGCCGCCCGCGTCCCTGACTGGGGTATAGTAGGCGTCAAAAATGTTCTGCTTCTCCCAGGCTGTTCGCTAATTAAATAACCTATAACAGAAGTGGGTTGGTTTGTTTGTTACTATGTTGTGTATTTTTGTGCCTTTGTGTTGTATTGTAAACCACCCTATGATCTTCAGATGAAGGGTTGTATAGAAATTTAAGAAATAAAATAAATAAATAAATAACTTCTGAATCAGGAGAGGCCGTGAAAACTCTGGGTGCGTTGGTGAACTGGATCATAAAAATCATAGAGTTGGAAGGACCCTAAAGGGTCTAGTCCAGCGGCTCTCAACCTGTGGGTCCCCAGATGTTGTTGGACTACAACTCCCATCATCCCTGAGCTCTGGCCTTGCTAGATAGGGGTGATGGGAGTTGTAGTTCAACAACATCTGGGGACCCACAGGTTGAGAAAGGCTGGTCTAGTCCATGGGTAGGCAAACTAAGGCCCGGGGGCCGGATCCAGCCCAATCGCCTTCTAAATCTGGCCCGCAGACGGTCTGGGAATCAGTGTGTTTTTACATGAGTAGAATCAGTGTGTTTTTTATTTAAAAATGCATCTCTGGGTTATTTGTGGGGCATAGGAATTCATTCATTCCCCCCACCAAATATAGTATTTGTGGGGCATAGGAATTCATTCATCCCCCCCCAATATAGTCTGGCCCCCCACAAGGTCTGAGGGACAGTGGACCGGCCCCCTGCTGAATAAGTTTGCTGACCCCTGGTCTAGTCCAACTCCCTGCGATGCAGGTATCACAGCTAAAGAATTCCTGTCAGATGGCCATCCACACTCTGCTTGAAAACCTCCAAGGAAGGAGAGCAGGGACGCGGACTTATAAAAAATATTGGGGGGGCCCGGGAAAGCTCATGAATAATAAATAAGCTCATGAATATGCAAATAAAGTGGCGCCGCCTCCTCGTGAGCGAATAGGGGAGAGCGTGCTGCGCCTATTAATCAGCTCCGGAACAGCTGATATGCGGGAAACGTGGGGCAGGAGCCCCCGCCCCCGGGGATTCCCTAATCTCGCGGGGGACGGCCGGGGCTCTCCGACTAGGGCGCGCGGCTGGCTGGCTGGCTGGCGAGGGAGCAGGTGGGGAGGAGGCGGGGGACGGCGGCGGCGCTCTGCTGGAAAGGCGCCCGAGATTATTGGGGGGGCTGAGCCCCCCCAAAAATTTTTTTGAGGGGGCTCGAGCCCCCTCAGGCCCCATGGAGTCGGCGCCTATGAAGGAGAGTCACCCACCTGCCGAAGGAGTCCATTCCGCTGTCGAACAGCTCTTACCATCAGGAAGTTCTTCCCGATGTTTAGGCGGAATCTACTTCCTTGTAATTTGAATCCATCAGTTTGGATTCTACCCTCTGAAGCAGCAGAAAACAAGCTTGCTCCATCTTCCATGTGGCAGCCCTTCGTAACATTTCTCACTCCTTCCTGGGTTGTGCAATTTTGACTAATACAATATGGCACACAGCCCTGAACTTTGCTGTTCACTGGAATTTTTTAATTCTGAGCCTGGAGGCATGGACTTTTGGTTTCTTTGTTTGTTTGCATAGTTTCTGTACCCTAAGCACATATACTTCATAAATAAGAAATGGTGAAATAAAAAAATAAAAAGAAACAAAGCTCTAAAATGCTTAATAGTTCTGAGTTAATAGCTTTGTCCAAGTAGATTTGGCAAGCATTTAATAAAAGTAATGGTATTTAAAGCTAAGCTATTAGCAGGTTTTTTTTTAAATGACTGCTTTGATCTAGTATACGGGATATTCTTCTCCAAAAACACATTTATGCCAGGTAGAAAATATTTCAAACACACTTAACTCTGTCTGCAAATTTCACTCATTTTAATTTTATTTAACAAAATTTAGACACTGCTAAAGAACCACCACACCAACATGTTTCCATCAAGCCTTACCTCACCTAAGGGTGTCAATATCACACCAAGATCTAAGAATGCATTTAAGAAACCTTCATCCGTTAAGAACTCCCAACTAGTTAACTGCTTGCTCAACAGAGCCTGAGTCATCCTTGAATTCAGGTAAAATCTCTGAATAATACATGCAATTGGATCTCAAAGGCTTTGTTTTCTGAGTTATGCCATTTCCCCCTTTTGGGATGTCGACTTTTTTTTTTGTAATAGGAAACCTTGACTTTTATGAAGTCCCTTTATTACACGGAAGCCAAGAAACCTGTCTTTGGTTTTCATCCTTCTAGACAAGGTCATTTTTCAAAAGGTTTTAAGAGTTGATCATAAGAATAATGTGGGTCACAGCAACCTGACCTGTGGCAAACAACTTCTACCACAGGAAGAAAAACCTTTTTGAATAACAAGAGTTATTTTATACTTGATTCTTTCTTTCTTTCCTTCCTTCCTTCCTTCCTTCCTTCCTTCCTTCCTTCCTTCCTTCTTCTTTTTTCAGACTGTTACTATTACAGAAACAGATGGGGCTCATTCACCAGGGAAGGGAGCCCATCCCCATCTAGGAAAAGGAAGAAAACTCTTACCCTAAACCTCCGCTGCCTTGCGGGAAATCTTCAGGAAAATAAAAGGCTAAGGTGTAAAACCTACACAAATCTGGAGTGGAGTCCCTAAGATAGTGGGATGGCACCTTGAACTCCTCCTTCTGGCAGCTCCTGCAGCCAAGCTGGTGCCAAACATCTTGCCCTGCTTTCCTTTGGACCACAAGAGAAGGGTCTTGTTGTCTGGGCAGCCCAGGACCTCCATACGCACTGCCTGTCCTTGTGCCCCGGGGAACTCACTTTGTTACTAAAAGCAGCCATTCAACTTCATCCCTGGAGGTACACTCCATTGTCTCTTGAGACAGACGGATGTCAACAGCAACAAAAGATCCTAATAAGGCAAGGACGGGGGGGGGGGGGACGGACCTTAGACCCAGGTGTGGCCCTCCAAGCTTCTCTAGCTGGTCCTTGGGACTTTTTCCAGGCCACCCCCTTTCCCCAACCATACCCTCTACTGGCCCTGGTTCACCCACTTTTGCCTCTGTCCTCACCCAGCTTTTAAAGTATCTACAGTGGTACCTCGGGATGTGAATGGGATCCATTCCGGAGCCCCGTTCACATCCTGAACGCAACGTAAGCCGCGACGGTGCACATGCGCGTGAAGTCATTTTGAGCGTCTGCGCATGCGCGAACGGCGAAACCCGGTAGTAATGGACTCTGTTACTTCCGGGTTGCCGCGGAGCGCAACTCGAACACACTCAACCCGAAGCACATTCAACCCGAGATATGACTGTATATGAATATGTCCTTCATTTCCCATGCAGAAATTTCCAGCTGTTTTTGGACTACAACTCCCATCATCCATAGCTAGCAGAACCAGCGGTCAGGGGTGATGGGAATTGTAGCTGGAGACCTAAGTTTGGGAAACCCTAGACTAGATGGTTCTCTATGACCTGATCCAGCACGTTCTTCTTCAGTTCATACGCTATTTTTATTATTTCAGCAGGCATTTGAAGGAAGCCTTCTGTTTTTAGGATTGGTTTTAATTGACTTTATCAGCTGTGATTTTTCTTTTTCTTTTTCTGCAAACTTTATGCACACCCTTTAGAAACTTCAGCAGGTAAATAAATAAATAACAAGAAAAGTTCTTGTTTCCTGACTGCCGCAGGCGGCACGACGCTGCTGGCCATTAGGCCTGGAGTTAGCAGGGAGGTCATTCTCGAAACACGGCCACATCCTTGCCAAACGCAGGTGACTCTGGATGCAGCAATAAAGCAATGTTTTCTTAAAGTCATTTGCTGACCCAGGCACGCCGGGGTCCGTGAACAAACCGGCGCTTGCTTCCCGAAGACCTTGCTCGCAGTCAGCACCAGACAAGGCAGTCGCTACGGCATCAGCCCATTTGAATTGGAAATAAGGTGTTGTTAGCAACTCTTTGCATGGGGTGGCCCTCAAATCAAGCACCGTAACTGGCGGGTGACAACAGCGGCAACGCGGAATGGAGCGGGCAGTTGTTCCTTTGCGAGGGCTGCATCTTTTCCACTGCCCGTTAATCCAATCAATAATTAACCTGCCTCTTAGCAGGGCTTGTTATCATAGCAATTCAAGTAGAAAGAAAAAAAAGTGCCATCAACCTGACTAATTTCTTAGAGAAAGCCTTTCGGGCACAGCAAGTAGGCTTGCAGCTTGCAGTCCGACATGCCATACAAGCCTCTTGAGGCTTGTCTACATGAACAGCAACGACAGCGATCTGCATGACTAAGCAGGCCTGCCGTTGGCCGTTTATTCATGAATCAGTATGGGAAACTCGGGTCAAATCTCAGAAGGAGAGGTCGTGGACTCTCCTTCGTTTGAGGTATTAAAGTAGAGGTTGGATGGCCATCTGTCATGGATGCCTTAGCTGAGATTCCTGCATTGCAGGGGGCTGGACTGGATGGCCCTTGGGGTCCCTTCTAGCTTTGCGATTCTGTGATCTGCACCATACATTTATAACATTCTTATAGCACTTTTAGAGGGACGCAGGTGGCGCTGTGGGTTAAGCCACAGAGCCTAGGACTTGCCGATCAGAAGGTCGGCGGTTTGAATCCCTGTGACGGGGTGAGCTCCCGTTGCTCGGTCCCTGCTCCTGCCAACCTAGCAGTTCGAAAGCATGTCAAGTGCAAGTAGATAATTAGGTACCACTCCAGCGGGAAGGTAAACGGCGTTTCCGTGCGCTGCTCTGGTTTACCAGAAGCTGCTAGTCATGCTGGCCACATGACCCAGAAGCTGTACGCTGGCTCCCTTGGCCAATAAAGCGAGATGAGCGCCGCAACCCCAGAGTCGGTCACGACTGGACCTAATGGTCGGGGGTCCCTTTACCTTTATAGCACTTTTAACAGTCCTGGTTTCCCCTAAAAGAATCCCGAAAGCCGTAGTTTGTCGAGGGTGCTGAGAATTATACTCTAACTCCTAACAACTCTTATTACCCATAACAAACTAAAGTCCCAAATGCTGCAATCTTTCTTCACAGGACCCTAGGACCCACATACCTACCGGACCGCCTCTCCTGGTATGCCCCGCGGAGGACCTTAAGGTCCACAAATGACAAAACTTTGGAGGTCCCAAGTCACAAGGTGATTAGGTTGGTCTCAACTAGGGCCAGGGCCTTTTCAGTACTGGCCCCGACTTGGTAGAACGCTCTGTCACAAGAGACTAGGGCCCTGCGGGACTTGGAAAGCCACAGGGCCTGCAAGACGGAGCTGTTCCGCCTGGCCTTTGGTTTGGACTCAGTCTGACCCTTACGTTTCCCTCCCCTTATGGTTTTGATCTATGGGCTACTTTTAAAATGAGGCTGCATTTTAAATTGCATTTTAACCTGTATTTTAAATTGATTTTTTCCCTATTATGTTTTTACTGTAATTTTACTGGTGTTAGCTGCCCTGAGCCCAGCTCTGGCTGGGGAGGGTGGGGTATAAATAAATTTATCATCATCATCATCATCATCATCATCATCATTATTAAGGAGTTTCTCCACCCCCTTGGTTACCCCTTTCTCCAGCTCTACAATATCTTGAGGCACCCAGAACGATGTTATGTCGTACTGTAGCATCCAAGCAGCTCTGCCGCTACTCGTTGCTGATGTTGCTCCCACTAGACCACATGACTTCTTGAAAATCTCTGGATATTAATCCCCTCCCCTCTTTTGTGGCCTGGGAATGTGATCTGAAAACCACGGAGGTCCTTTTTTTTGTGTGTGGTCTGGGTGTTATTTTGTTTTCTTGCGATATTATGCCTCTCTTTGTCCAAAGTGTACCTTTCTCAGGATCTCCGTCTCAACTCCGGTTTGATATTTCAACATGAAACACTTGAGAAGAAAAGGCAGGTGTTTGGTTATGACCTGTGGGAACATGGAATCGGCTCATTGTTTGGTCACCAAGGTGATACCCCACTTTAGTCAAGTGTCTCAAGATCTGCAAGTAGGCCTTCTCGGCATTTTCACCATAACTAGCATTTTTTTAAAAAACAACAACAAAAACACCACATTACACACACATTCCGAACAATAAACTACATTTTATTTCAGATCTACCAGTATATCTCTGACCGGTTTGCAGTGGTTTTCCGACTCCCGGTTGTTAAAAGAATTGCAAGTAATATTGCAAATTTAAAAAGGAAACCTCTTCGACGGCTGGCCGGCCTTGTGAAATCCTGACACTGGTAATGGAGAGACAGTGAAGGAATGATCATAGCTGTTGTGGCAATTAGCCACTGGAAACCTTGTCTTCCATGAATTTGTCTAATCCTCTTTTAAAACCACTCAAGTTGGGTGCTGTCACTGCCTCCTGTGGCAATGAGTTCCATAGTTTATATTGCATATCCAGCTAAGTCACCCTCAGAATGAAACCAAAGGGCAGGTCACTTGAGTCTGATTATTTTGACGGTTCTGCTTCTGAAGATGACTAGCACTCGATGCAATTGTTAAGAGGGGAGGGGTTCTAAAAACAAAACAAAAATAACAATAATTGTCAGGCTACATTCTATACTTTATTAGCAACCTGGCAGTTAAATTTGATTCACAACCTTCCTTAAGATACGTGCACAATATTGCCGCTGTAAAATGTTCTGGGTGGATCCGGCTGTAACTGATGCCCTCAGCTGAGCATGTCAGGTAAGAACAACATCAGAAGCAACATTTTGAGGGGGAACAACACGCCTCAGTATTTATGTTTAACGTGCTGCCAGAGCTATTGTCTGAGGAAACCTATATCCCTCTGATGAAGGCCTCTGCCTTTGACCAAATGCAACTAGCAAACGCATAGGCGTTCAACGAAAGCCTTTACTCTTTTAGGTAAGGGCAGTAAGCATAGATTTTGCAGGGCTGGGGAGGAAATCTTAGGAATTTGTGTCTGCTCCACAGTTAGCACCAGAGCAAAGTCTGACATAATGCGCATTCCTCAAGAAAGAGAAATATATGAGAGCCAGACTACATATCATATACTTTGACATGGAATGGCTACTTATTCTAGAGTACAGGCTGTTTCTTCTTGATAGAAGATGCTTGGGGAGAGGGTTGTTTTCAGCAGAGCAGCAAAAGGGGGGCTTAACTTTGACCCTGCCTGTTGCTTTTCCAGACCCTCCAAGTTCCCCTATTTTCCAGCGAAAGTCCTGGATTTACAGAAGCCGTCCCGGTTTCTGATTTGATCCCAGAATGTCCCATTTTTCCTTAGGACGCCCCTATTTTCACTAAAGAAATGTTGAAGGGTTCGGAATTATTCGACACCCCCCCCAGGTGAGTCATGTGACCCTTGCCTTGCTTTGCCCCTGAAAAAAGTGCTTTTTTGGCAGGTATGCAATTGAATTTCTCCTCCATCCCACACTGATGCCTGTGGTGGATGCGTTATTATTATTATTATTATTAACCCAGAATCCTGCCAGTTTCCCTAGCTCAATTTAGATCTGCAATGCTCCGGAGAAGTCCTGTGTTGCAGTAGTGTGGAAACCTTTGAGGGTCGAGTTGAAATAGCCAGTTATGAACTTCTCCCCCTTTCTCAACTGTGGTGAAGTTTGCCCATATTTGCTAATTGCAAAGAGATAATACGGCTTTCTTGTTACAAAAGCTTTGCCTTCAGTTATGTGATACGTTACGCATGCTGTATTTATTGTTTGCTTCGGTTAATAGGTTTATGTAGATTGTAAACGTTTCAAGTGATTTGTATAGCCGTGTGGATTTAATCTGAGCTAACTTTAATAGCCAAAGCTGTGATCTGAACTTCGTTTCCTTGGATAAAGTCTCCACTGGCCTCAGTGGGACTTCACTTCCCAGTAACTGACCATACAAGTGGAGCTAGAGGCAAGAGGTTTGAGGCACTCGGAAGAGGGCAAAGCCCAACAACAGTTTATTGTGCAAACCGTTTCATCTGCATTGCCCATTCTGTAGTGACCTCTGCTGGGTAACAGCCGCAGCTGTAATATCCTGTGCACTGCGACACTCGGCAGATCTCGGCGGCTTTTCATATCATCTCTAATCAAGCTGTGTTTGATTGCTGATCATCAGGAATGCACTTGAGATGTTCAGACGCATTTTGGGAGTTACACCTACCTGTGGAGCATTTGTGTGTGGATTCAGAAGCCCAGGTGTGCTCGCATTCATTGCTAGAGAAATTTGGACTCTGCAGGTTAAGGCTGCAGTCCTACACGCACTTGCTGGCGAGTAAGCACCACCAGCACAATGGAACCTCCTTCTGAGTAAGTGTTACTTCCAAACTAGTATGGCGGGGTGGGGAAGCAGTGGTCCTTGAGATGTTGCTGGACTACATCTCCTATCAGGGACGCGGGTGGCGCTGTGGGTTAAACCACAGAGCCTAGGACTTGCCGATCAGAAATGTTGCTCGGTCCCTGCTCCTGCCAAACTAGCAGTTCGAAAGCACGTCAAAGTGCAAGTAGATAAATAGGTACCACTCCAGCAGGAAGGTAAACGGCATTTCCGTGCGCTGCTCTGGTTCGCCAGAAGCGGCTTAGTCATGCTGGCCACATGACCCGGAAGCTGTATGCTGGCTTTATCGGCTGAGCTCCGCAACCCCAGGGTCAGCCACGACTGGACCTAATAGTCATGGGTCCCTTTACCTTTACGTTTACATCTCCTATCATCCTCAACCTCTGGCCATGGTGACAGCAGCGGCTGGTTGAAGTCACAATCATGTAGTTAAACTATGGAACTCACTCCCACAGGATGGCTTATCAACTTGGGTGGCTTTAAAGAGGATTAGACAAATGCTTGGAGGACTAGGCTACCAATGGTTACTAGCCATGATGGCTATGTTTGCCATATTAATTGTCGTCCACCCAGTTTGGAGAGATCCTTTTGGAGCTCCTCACAACCCCCTTTTGTTTTTACCACCCTGAACAATCTGGAATTGCCCATCTGTTCCTGTTACAGATCCATAACATGACTGTCCTTATAGCTCATGATTGCTAAACTTACTCAGAAGTTTTTGGGAAGCGAAAGCTATTTTTTAAAAAAATAATCTATGTATTCTTCTTCTTATTTAATTTATATACCACTTCTGTGCCAAAATGGCTTCTAAGTATGCCATGCCAACTGGATCAGCTTAACTACAGTGGTACCTCGGGTTACATACGCTTCAGGTTACATACGCTTCAGGTTACAGACTCCGCTAACCCAGAAATAGTGCTTCAGGTTAAGAACTTTGCTTCAGGATGAGAACAGAAATCGTGCTCCAGCGGCGCGGCAGCAGCGGGAGGCCCCATTAGCTAAAGTGATGCTTCAGGTTAAGAACAGTTTCAGGTTAAGAACGGACCTCTGGAACGAATTAAGTACTTAATTCATATACCACTGTATACGCTTACTGGGTTTTGATACTAGGCCAGCAAAGATGAGAAATAATAGTTTTCTGAGCTGTTAGTGTTCTATACAATCCACCCCCTGTCCAGTTTGATATAATACAGGCCACATTCACCTCTTGCATTCAACACTCCCCCCCCCCAAAAAAAACCCCCTGGGAACTGTAGTTTGTTAAAGGTGCCGGGAATTGTAACTCTGTGAGGGGTAGACTATAGCTCTAAGGGTACTTAGAGCTTTAAGGGTACTGGGTGGATGTGACCACAGTCCGCAGAAAGATGTCCCACACTGTTCTCCCGAATGTGTGAGAATCACTTCTAATCAGTGGCGTAGCGTGGGGGGTGCAGGGGGGGCCGGCCACACCAGGCGCAACATCTGGGGGTTAGGGTTAGGGGGCGCAATTCCACGGGTTAGGGGGCGCAAATCCACGGGTTAGGGGGCGCAAATTACTTGCCTTGCCCCGGGTGCTGACAACCCACGCTACGCCACTGCTTCTAATCACTTAAGAGCGGGACCTACATTTCAAAGTACCCTAAAGAAAGCATGCTGCTGACTTATATCAGATGAGGATCTGGCCTAGAATTTCAAACACAGACTGGTTTATTAGCAGCGAGAGAGCACTGGCGCTTATTCAAATTCCCTGCAGAAAGCTCAGTTGTTGGAACTTGCCTCGATATGTGTTTTTCTTTCTTTGATCACCATTAATCATTTCCATTTGCTTCATGGATGGCCTTGTATGCATTCTACAAAGACTTGTTTACTTGTGCCTCGCCAGTAGCTGTGCTGTGCTCTGGCGCACAAAAGGCTGCCTCTTAGCTCCGATGAAGGGAATGAACAACTCCACTCACGTGTGCATTCACTACCTTGCCGAGTGTCCGTCAGCACTCATTCTCCTGGCAGGCCTTGAACCCAGTGACCTAAGGGATATCAGGCAGGAAATCCCCCTGCATGTTGCTGCTGCCACCCAGCTTTGATCAGAAGAGGGACATGGACACAGCCAAGGAATCCTTCTTACAGCAATATGCAGAGCAGGTCCCTCATTGCAAATATTATTGCAATTGCTAAATTTCCAGGTTAGGTTTGATCACTGGTGTGAACGGCTAGGAGATTTGGTCTTGCTGGGTGAATTCTTCCTTTGTCTCCCCTTCAAATGCACAAGGACTGGGCCTGATGATACAGTCATACCTCGGGTTACAGACGCTTCAGGTTGCACATTTTTGGGTTGCGCACTGCACCAAACCCGGAAGTACTGGAATGGGTTACTTCTGGGTTTTGGCGCTCGCGCATGCACAGAAGCACTAAATCAAACTTTGTGCATGCGCAGAAGCGCTGAATCGCAACCCATGCATGCACAGACGCGGCGCTGCGGGTTGCGAACATGGGTTGCGAATGCGCCTCCCACACGGATCACGTTCGCAACCTGAGCGTCCACTGTATATGAGTTATTTAGGACGTCCCTATTTTTGTCGGAGAAATATTGGGGTGTCTCTATTTCCATCTCAGAAATGTGGGAAGGTATGTAGCCAAGCAACGTGCTTCACCAGCATGGTGGAGACAATTGCACCTCCAAGGGCTGCTCCCTTGCTCATGAGGTGCATACCCTCCCAAAATTTCTCCGCTGAAAATAGGGACGTCCCATTCCATAATGATAATTTTGCTATTTATACCCCACACACCTTGCTGGGTTGCCCTAGCCACTCTGGGCAGCTTCCAACGTATATAAAACCAATAAAACATTAAACATTAACAAAAACTTCCCTACACAGGATTGCCTTCAGACAGCTTGGGGTTCGGATAACTCCATACCCTCCAACATTTCTCCAATGAAAATATGGACATCTTACCATACTCTTCAACATTTTTCCAATGAAAATAGGGACATCCTAAGGAAAAATGGGACATTCCAGGATCAGATCAGAAACCAGGATGACTTCTCTAAATCAAGGACATCCCTGGAAAAGAGGGGAGCTTGGAGGGTCTGGAGGTGGTGGTGATGTTTAGCTACCCCATTCCCTTGAAAGTACGGTACATAGAGCTGAAGGAGGAAGTTGGAAGAGTGCCCCTCTTTCCCACTTCCACTTCCATCTCTATGTGCTTTGCAAAGCTCAGCTTAATTACTTTTCTGCCTCTTAGGGCATGGGCTTATCCAGGGGAGAGAAATGACTGGAGGGGGCAGGTTTCATAGCCCTCTCTCAAAAATCCTAACATGCTCATGGGGACAAAAAGATAGGCCGGCTCTGCTGTGCGGAGTCTATAACCCAATGTATTCTTTCTTTTAGCTGTACCACCATGGCACTGGTTCCTTCTTCGCGATGGTCCCATGATATCTAATGCAAATAGGACTCAACCAGAATACCTGCTGATATACAGTTACCCAAGCAACCATGGAAAGTTTGACAGTTTTTCAATTAATCATGAGAGCAGGGAGCATGATAAATGCATCTAATTTGTGTTTTGCAAAAGAGTATGAGAGAGCAAGGTTGTCGTGGCATTCTTTCCATCTTTTTCTGCACGGTCGTGGTCTTCCTTTGAGGCTTCGGTCAGCCCATGGGTTTTCTTTCTCAGCTTCACTCAGGACTGAACAGCTGCCTATTGTTCCTGCTTAGCATACGCTGGAATTCAATTCGTCTTCTCCGCTCTCTTCACTTTTCTGTGTTATTCTCTATTCCACCCCTGGCATCAGTAATCTCTGGGTAATATACCACTGGTATCATTAGCTGCCAGTCCTGCAATATATCAACTTGTTTTTCCCCCTATTAGTCAAACAATATACTGTAGTTTTAATTTCAGGTTGTGAGGTGTTCTGCATTATACATCTTCTGGCTTCCCCTCAGCCCAGAAAAAAGATATTTATCCCAAGAGCTAAACTATAATCCACCTTGAAACTTCTGTTTAATTTTCATTGATTTTATATGATTTGATTGTAACTGGAGGGCACTGATTAATGCTGTCCATTTTTGTTCAGGTCAGTAGTGATTCTGCCAAGTAGTCTATCTAGTTAGACTGTAGAGATATTTACTTCTTTCTAATTTTGTTTGTTATTATTCCGGCCTGGCGGGTGCTTCTCCCTTGCACAATTAATTACCTGGGCAATCCTACATAAGCAGGGAACCCATACTGATGTCATGATGCAATGTTAACAGTCAGATTGTTATATAATTTTATTTTAACGTTAGACCCGAGGGTGGGTTACAGCAATAGGGCACAGAAAATAATAATAATAATAATAATAATAATAATAATAATAATAATAATAATAATAATTTTATTTATATCCCGCCCTCCCCAGTCGAAGCTGGGCTCAGGCGGCTAACAACAATAAAACAGTACAAAAGTACAGCACAAACAACACTCTAAAATCATTCATTATAAAATTAATTAATTCAAGCCACTAGCAACCATTGGGCCAGAGCTCCGTGAAGATTGCCGAGGGAGGGAGTCAGGCTGTGCCCTGGCCAAAGGCCTGGTGGAACAGCTCTGTCTTGCAGGCCCTGCGGAAAGATGTCAAGTCCCGCAGGGCCCTGGTCTCTTGTGACAGAGTGTTCCACCATTGAGTGTTCCATCAGTGAACAATGAAGTGCAACAGCAAATCGTGAAACATAATAAAATATCATCCATCTGCCAGTTTGTCACTATGCCGGACAGTTCCTCGGCATCCAAAGTTCTCAGGAAAAATACAATTCTTCCACTGGCTACTGAAGTCGGGAAGAACCTCTAGTCTAGAGGGAGGATGGAGACCTCTTCAGCCTGGTGGTCCAGATTCTCAGCTCCCCCACCTTTGGCAGACCACTTTGACAGGTGGGCAGTGCTGAAATCACTATGATGTCATTTCCCTTCTGCAGCATGAAGATACCAGCCAATCCAAGCAGGGGTTGACAACAGTTCCTATCAACTAACTTCAAGCCCCACTGAGATCACCTATTTCCTGCAGGGCTTGGTGTCACATACGACGTCAGCTCTGGGGAGGGGTGTGGAAAAACTGCCTCCTGGGCCAAATTATGACCCTTAGGAACACAGGCAGGGGGGATCCCCACCTCTGCTCTAGAAGAACTGCTTCCATAATCGGGGTGCTATTTGGCTTCTTCACAACATTGTGAGCATGAAAGAGGGCAAGAAGTATGTGAAGAAAGTCTAAAGTTACTGTACAGTGGTCCCTCGGGTTAAGAACTTAATTCGTTCTGGAGGTCCGTTCTTAACCTGAAACTGTTCTTAACCTGAAGCACCACTTTAGCTAATGGGGCCTCCCACTGCTGCTGCGCCGCCACTGTGCAATTTCTGTTCTCATCCTGAAGCAAAGTTCTTAACCCAAGGTACTATTTCTGGGTTAGCGGAGTCTGTAACCTGAAGCGTCTGTAACCCGAGGTACCACTGTAGTTATAGGTTGTTCTTGTATTTGCATGCAAACCATTAAAAACTATTTGGACGAAAAAGGAAGAAAGAATGTATTAAGGAATAAATGAACAAGTTTGCAAGGAGTGCCAAAGAGCTCTCAGAAACATGGCCTTTGGGGGGGGGTGAAAGAAGAAGAAGAGGAGTTTGGATTTGATATCACGCTTTATCACTACCTGAAGGAGTCTCAAAGCGGCTAACATTCTCCTCTCCCTTCCTCTCCCACAACAAACACTCTGTGAGGTGAGTGGGGCTGAGAGACTTCAAAAAAGTGTGACTGGCCCAAGGTCACCCAGCAGCTGCATGTGGAGGAGCGGGGAAGCGAACCCAGTTCACCAGATTACAAGTCCAGTGCTCTTAACCACTACACCACACTGGGAGGTCCCCGCTTCCAGGGCCGGCTGAACTGGGGCAGGGCCTTGATTCTGAACCGCCTGCACCTGTGCGGATCCTCAGGAGCAGGCACCAGGTGAATCCACTCTGGCTCCGGAGGTGGTTGAGGACTCAGTGCCTACAGGTGAGTCTCCCCCTGGGTCCAGTAACCCTTCAGCCTCTCCTGAACTGCAGAGGCTCAGGGCAGAGAGGTGAAGAGAACTGGTTTCCCCCAGGAGGAGTGCTCGCCTTAAGGCCAGGAGAGGTGGGTCTCCTGGGGGCCGGGACCGCCCCTGGCCTCAGAGAAGATAAAGGCCAGTCAGCTCAGTCCCAGGTTGCGGGAGCAACGTCGTTGATGAGCTGTTTTGGCCAGCATCCAGTCCTGTTCCCCCAGAGTTCCTGTCCTTGCCCGGCTTCTCGCTGTGGACCCCGCTTTGCCCGAGGAGGACTGTCTGGCGACCCTCAACTCAGGTCCTGGACCTCACCCCACGGTAACCTCCCTGCTGGACCAGCACATCTAGCCTGACTTGAGGACAGTGGCCAGCCTGAGGGGAGGTGGGGCTCACTCTGGAACCTTACTGCAGACATGGGGAACCTGTTCCCCCCATGGAAATATTGGACCCCCCCCCCATGGAAATATCAGCTCCAGCCGCTGTGGTCATGGGTCAGGGAAGATGAGAGGTATAATCTATTAACATTCAGAGGGGCAAAGGATCCCCACCACTGCTCTACTGCCTAGGGGACATTCTGATAGGTAGCCCATGCTGTAAGGAGCAATGGAGAGGACCAGCCAAGCCCCTGGCCCCTCCCTTTCTGTCTTGTCCACTGCACAAGATGCTCCGGCTCGGAGTGGGTGAATTTGTCGATTTAAGTTTCTTTCATTTTCTAATTTACCCTGTCTTTAAGTTCACTTCTTCACATTTCCACAACAGTTTGTGTTAAACGAAGAAGTCATATTGAAATTTCAGCTGTAAGATTATCTCCGTATACAAGTCTGTATGCAATTTTGTCCAATATATACTTTTTTATTTTTGCAAAGCATTTCCCTCCAACAGGATGCATTTATGTATACTTCACCTGGCAGAATTCGGAGAAGTGTGAATTTCAAAGGATGGCATTGATTTGGTTTCTCGTATTTTTTTTTTGGGGGGGGGGGACCTGTGAATTAGGAAGCTAAATGTGAACTGAACTGAATTTCTCACCTACCCTGAGCTAAGGCAGCGGTCTCACCCTGCCTAGGAAATGAAGATTAACAGGAGGTTTGGAATCAGGGCTGTGCTGGTGGGCTGAATGAGAAACCTGGAAAGGTGCTGTGTGTGTGTGTGTGTGTGTGTGTGTGTGTGTGTGTGTGTGTTTAACCCTTTACCTTTTAGTTGTCTTTCCCTATTATGTACTAAAGTGGCATTTAATAGGGGGAAATTCTTCTTTCCTTCATTAGTGTTGCATCCCTTTCTCAAAACACAAAAACCCAGAAAAATAAATTAAAAGTTGGCATATTTATGGAAGCAAGAAGAATTGCACAGCGTTATCAGCAAAATCCGCCCTGCCCCAGCATGTAGGTGGAAAGCAAGTTCACACAATTTTGCCCAAATGCAGTATGATGCTAGATCAACAGAGGCCTCCGAGCATGATTCTCTGTGTGATAACTCCAGATTTAATGGAGATCATTTTTTTCCCCAAAAAAGGGAGGGCGTGGCTGCAAAACAGGAACCCCATTGCTACTAAAAGCAAGAGACTTCCCTTTTTTTCTTCTGCACCTTCAAATGGTTCCAATATCTTCCCATTTAACCAGTTTCCCTCTATTTTAGTAATCTTCAGCTTTTATTATTTATTTATTTCCTCCACATTAGTAAAGGTAAAGGTGCCCCTGCCCGTACGGGCCAGTCTTGACAGACTCTGGGGTTGTGCGCCCTTCTCACTCAAGAGGCCGGGGGCCAGCGCTGTCCGGAGACACTTCCGGGTCACGTGGCCAGCGTGACAAAGCTGCATCTGGCGAGCCAGCGCAGCACACGGAAACGCCGTTTACCTTCCCGCCAGTAAGCGGTCCCTATTTATCTACTTGCACCCGGGGGTGCTTTCGAACTGCTAGGTTGGCAGGCGCTGGGACCGAGCAACGGGAGCGCACCCCGCCGCGGGGATTCGAACCGCCGACCTTTTGATCAGCAAGCCCTAGGCGCTGAGGCTTTTACTCACAGCGCCACCCGCGTCCCTTTCCTCCACATTAACATCTCCCAAATATGCACTCAGCACTATCTCACATGCAATCGCTCCCAACCATTCCCGCCAATAATACCTATAACAGTCAATCCCTAGCTAACCATTTGCCACAAAGTGAGTGTATGGGCTTCAAAGAATCCTTGTGTTTAAAAATAAATACTTGTTCACCCACTTCCATCTAGAACAGGGGTCAGCAAATTTTTTCAGCAGGTCCCTCAGACCTTGTAGGGGGCCGGACTATATTTTGAAGGGGAAAACATGAACGAATTCCTATGGCCCACAGAGATGCATTTGAAATAAAAGGACACATTCTACTCATGTAAAAACACGTTGATTCCCAGACCTTCCACGGGCCGGATTTAGAAGGCGATTGGGCTGGATCCGGCCGCCCCCGGGCCTTAGTTTGCCTACCCATATTTGGAGCAAGAAGGAGATAAATTGAAATTGCAGAGTTTTGAAAAATTAAAGGATAAAGTGAGAGACTGGCTCCATTATTATCAGATAATGGAGGTATATAATTTGGATAAGAAAATTGGCTTCCAGGTGGAAAAGTCAAAATTAGAAACAGAACTGTTAGAACCCAAAACTAAGAATCTGTCAAGAATGTATAACTTGCTGTTGAAATGGAATACTCAGGATGAAACGGTGAAATCTGCTATGATTAAATGGGCACAAGATGTTGGGTATAATATCATGTTTGCTGACTGGGAACAGTTATGGACCACAGGTATGAAATTTACGGCATGTAATCCCTTAAGAGAGAATATTATGAAAATGATATACAGGTGGTACATGACCCCAGTCAAGCTTGCAAAAATCTATCATTTGCCCGATAATAAATGTTGGAAATGTAAGGAAACTGAAGGTACATTCTTTCACCTTTGGTGGATGTGCCCAAGGATTAAGGCTTTCTGGGAGATGATATATAATGAATTGAAAAAGGTATTTAAATATACCTTCCTGAAGAAACCAGAGGCCTTTCTCCTGGGCATTGTCGGCCAATTGGTGCAAAAGAAGGACAGAACTTTTTTTATGTATGCTACAACAGCAGCAAGAATACTAATCGCTAAGTATTGGAAGACACAAGATCTACCCACTCTGGAAGAATGGCAGATGAAGGTGATCAACTACATGGAATTGGCTGAGATGACTGGCAGAATCCGAGACCAGGGAGAAGAGTCGGTGAAAAAAGACTGGAAGAAATTTAAAGACTATTTAAAGAAATACTGTAAAATTAATGAATGTTAGAAAGATGTTGGATAGAAACTAAGCGGTTTCCAGCTGTAATGTTTTAGGAGATATGAAAAAAGGAGTATAAAATGGGTAAAAGTTTAATGGTAAGGATTTGCTGAATTAACAAACTGAACTGGAATACAAAGAAGGGAAGTATGAGGAGGTCGCAGAAAATAAGGGTATGGAAGTTATGTTATTGAAAATTAATGTGTGTTTTTAATTGCTTATTATTTTGTATGTTTATTTTTTATTTTTGCTTATATTCAATTTTTCCCCCCCAATAAATATCTTTATAAAAAAAAAAAGTTTGCCTACCCATGGACTAGAACAATACACTACAGCATGAACACCAGCACAGTCACCACTTCCTGTTTGTTGTCCACCTGGTAGCGTTTTGCTCTACCCTGGTTCAGCATCTCACACCGAACGGTGTTCGACAACTTCATAACACAACGGCAACCTTGCCACCTATCTCTTACTCTGGGCAGCAAAAACAACAACAACAAAACCAAACATGCTTCCTGTTGCTACTCAACAACGCATGGCTTGCTTTCTCTTCACTTTTGCCTACCAGATGATAAATTCAACAAGGCAAACTTAAAGGGGAAGGGAACGTTGCCCTCCTGGGCAACCCCAAATGGCAGATCTGAAGAAGTGATGCCCTTTGGTGTCAGTCGCCTGCCACGTTGCAGCAGCACTCTTCATCTCGTCTGTGGGTTGGGTTGCGACTCATTTAGACTTCTTGCCCCGTCGACCTCAGCTAAGCTTCACCGTGAACCGTACTTTTGCCTTAGGCCCTTCTCTGGGTCCATTTACTCATTCCTTTATTGTAAAATGTTTATCCTGCCAACGGGCAGGTTCCCCTGGCAACTAACAGCATGGCATCTCAAATACGAATACTAATAATGTCGCTGAATGTCTAAAATGAACAATAAAAGTATCCGAGCCAACTGAACAGCAGCCAGTGAAACAGGCTTGTCCCATTCTAGCTGAACAGCATTTGCGTCGGTTCCTGGCCTCTCTGCCATCTTCCCATTGGGTGGGCATCCTGCTAGCTTCATACACCTATATCCCAAATATACCTCTATAATCAGGGCCTGGATAGCTCCGTTGGTTAGAGCCTGGTGCTGATAAAACCAAGGTTGCCGGTTCGATTCCCATATGGGGCAGCTGCATATTCCTACATTGCAGGGGATTAGACTAGGAGATCCTTCCAACTCTGTGATTCCATGGAATAAAACAATCTAACGATAACGTTAAGTCAACAGTGCAGAAGGCAGGGGCCCATTTATAGAAGCAACACATTTCCAAGCGAGCAAATGTGGTTATTTGGCTATGCGATGGCAGGTGTCAAAGCCTTTAAAGTTCCTGGAATCAGTGACACTTTTAAGCTTTAAATTTTAACCAGAGAGGTTGCGAAATGCAAGTGAGTGGAACGTAAGGCTATTTCTTCCTTAGTTACAGCTGCTGAACCGGCTTGGCTATTTACATATTGAATGGATGGCAAATAAGAGACTCTGCCGTGCAGTGAACGGCTTGTTTTGTGTGCATGTGGCAGCAGCACACCTCCATGCGCCTGGCCGTCCTGCGGGTAATCTGGTTGCACATCAATAATGCATCGGAGAAGACTTGTCATTCCATATGGCTAAGTTACAAGGTGCTTCTTGGATTTCTGAGTTACCGGATGCGACCGTTCCCTCCGAGGCATTGACAACGTCCCACTCCTACTTTCGTGAAGACTTTAGAAAAGCAATAATAATAACTGGAAGCCAAACTGAACATTCGGCAGCAAACCCACGCCACTGCAAAGCTTGTTGGAAGTTAAAAGAAAGTACAGTCATACCTCATGTTATGTTCTTTCAGGTTATGCCCTGCGGCGACCCGGAAAGGGTTACTTTTGGGTTTTGCCATTCGCGCAAGTGCAGAAGTGCTAAATCGCACTTTGCGCATGCGCACAAGCGCCAAATCGCACTGCGCACCTGCGCAGATACGGTGCTTCAGGTTGCGCTCTTTTCATGTTGTGAACAGGCCTCTGGAATGGATCCCGTTCGCAACCAGAGATACCACTGTACTTATTCATGCAGCGCTTAGTTAGATGGTGGGACCTGCTCCCTCAGGATGCAGGGAAAGCTCATGGCTCCTGCAGTGATTGGCTCCTGCTTCTTGGTTTCCCACAGACTTCTTGTTGGTCACAATGAGAACAGGATGCTAGACTGATCCAGGAGGCCCTTCTTACATTGTTAGGTGGATGTGGTTTGGAGGAAACAGCCTCAAAGGCCAAATTAGTACCCTCTACTAGGCCCATCGCCGAAGAATGGATGCTTTTGAATTCTGGTGCTGGCAGAGACTCTTGAGAGTCCCATGGACTGCAAGAAGATCAAACCTCTCCATTCTGAAGGAAATCAGCCCTGAGTGCTCACTGGAAGGACAGATCCTGAAGCTGAGGCTCCAATACTTTGGCCGCCTCATGAGAAGAGAAGACTCCCTGGAAAAGACCCTGATGTTGGGAAAGATTGAGGGCACAAGGAGAAGCGGACGACAGAGGATGAGATGGTTGGACAGTGTTCTCGAAGCTATCAGCATGAGTTTGCCCAAACTGCAGGAGGCAGTGGAAGACAGGAGTGCCTGGCGTGCTCTGGTCCATGGGGTCACAAAGAGTCGGACACAACTAAAAGACTAAACAACAACAACTAGGCCCAAGCTGAGCCATGGGCTGGAGCCTCCCCATGCCTCTTCTACGGAACTGGTTTCCTAGTTGAACTGCTCTTCCTCTCGAGACAGTTCTCCCAATGCTTAACTGAAATCTAACTCTCCTAGCTTAGAGCTAGTCTTGTCCTTTCCAATGAGATTGCCCTTCACATTTTCAGAGGGTGCTGCAATGATGCTCCTTGTCAGCCTTCTGTACTCCAGGCTAGATATACCCAGTTCCTTCTGCATAGGACTTGTTTTCCACACCATTGGCCATCCTGATTGCTCTCCTCTGAACTGTTCCATTGGTCTTCATCCTTCTTCAAGTGCGGTGCCTAGAACGGAATACAAATTCAGCTTGGTTCTGTGGGGGAGGGGAGTGGGTGTCTGGGGAAGTTGTGATGTGAGGGAATTGTAACCCTGGAGGTCGCAGGGCACAGTTTGGTGCCTTCCTTCTGAAAGCATATGTCCATTATTTTCATTGCATAAACATAAAAAACCTTCAACAATGAACAAAAAGCAGTGAGGAGGTACAGAATTTATTTTTCCAATATAGGCATTTCCTTTGATGTGCTAGTTTCTGTTTTGCAAGAGGTAAGCACTCTGTGTCATGCTAGGATATCCGACCAGACTTTCCTATGAGTCACTGGTGGCTGTGTACTGTCTTTTTTTATTGCAGCAGATGATAAGATGGTCCCAAGTTTCAGTAAAATAATCTTTGCATCTTTAGCTTCTAGCTAAAGGTCTGTATAGTAAAAGCTATGGTTTTACCAGTAGTGATGTATGGAAGTAAGAGCTGGACCATAAAGAAGGCTGATCGCCGAAGAATGGATGCTTTTGAATTATGGTGCTGGAAGAGACTCTTGAGAGTCCCATGAACTGCAAGAAGATCAAAATGATCCATTCTTAAGGAAATAAGCCCTGAGTGCTTACTGGAAGGACAGATCCTGAAGCTGAGGCTCCAATACTTTGGCCATCTCATGAGAAGAGAAGACCCCCTGGGAAAGCCCTGATGTTGGGAAAGATTGAGGGCACAAGGAGAAGGGGACGAGACGACAGAGGATGAGATGGTTGGACAGCGTTCTCGAAGCTACCAGCATGAGTTTGACCAAACTGCGGGAGGCAGTGGAAGACAGGAGTGCCTGGCGTGCTCTGGTCCATGGGGTCATGAAGAGTCGGACACAACTAAATGACTAAACAACAACGATTTGTTAGTTGCTTTGCTCATTTCTCTGCATTTGTTGCACCAATGGATACTTAGGAACATAGGAGGTTGGCTTGCCCAAAATTAGACCATTGACCAGTATTGTCCATGCCAGTTGTGAGGAACCTTTAGCCCTCCAGATATTGCAGAACCACAACCACCAACAGCCCCAGCGCGGATGGCCAATAGCCAGGGATGATGGAAGATGTTGTTCAGAACATCTGGATGGCCAAGGATTCCTCACACTTGGCCTACACTTGGCAGGAAGGTATTCCCAGTCCTACCTGGAAATGTCCGGATTCGTACCTGGACCTTCTGAATGCAAAGTAGATGCTGTGCCACCAAACTACAGTCATCTTCTTAGACTTCTTGCAGTTTTGCGTTTCCTGCCTAGCTAACATAATAATGGTAGGTGTCAGGGCTGAGGACCAGTGACTTCCAGCTGAATAGAAGCCCTGGTTAAAAGTTATTAAAAATCATTTTGGGATGTTAGCAGCGGCCTTGTGTTCTGAGGGAATTCAACTCTCCCAATCAGTTCAGGTGGTGAAATAAGCCCCTTCATAGAATTGGACCTTCCTTGGGGGGTGGCAATCCACTTACAACTTGAAGTTGCCAATTTAATAATACTAATACTAATACTAATACTAATACTAATAATAATAATTCATTATTTGTACCCCGCCCATCTGGCTGGGTTTCCCCAGCCACTCTGGGCGGCTTCCACAGAAACCAAAAAACACTAAAATATCATACATTAAAAGCTTCCCTGAATAGGGCCGCCTTAAGATGTCTTCTGAATGTCAGGTAGTTATCTATCACCTTGACATCCGATGGGAGGGCATTCCACAGGGCGGGCGCCACCACCGAAAAGGCCCTCTGCCTGGTTCCCTGTAGCTTCGCTTCTCACAATGAGGGAACCGCCAGAAGGCCCTCGGCGCTGGACCTCAGTGTCCGGGCAGAACGATGGGGGTGGAGACGCTCCTTCGGTATACTGGTTGGTAGAGCTTCTCCCTCCCGTAAACTCTTTGGCTTGTTCCACCTTGTCCAACGAACTCTGAACAGTACCTAGAAAGTATCCATATTGTGCTTTACCTTTCTCCCACCCCTCTGCTGAATAAAAAATGATGTGCGATCTGATTCCCCAATGCATAAAACATGACTCCAGATAAGACATGTAGGAAATCAAGGACTGCGGTTTGTGCGCACACCTCCTTGTGATTATGCAGCCTCGCGGATGGCTGCAGAGGGAGAAGCGCTACCAACCATCTGTCTTGGGGAGAAGCTCCTTTTTTTCGGTGAAGTCGGCTGTGAAGTAATCGCGGGTCTCCTTTTCTTCTTAAACTATTATCTCTTTTCACTGTGAACTTGATTAAAATCCAGGGCACAGCGTGCAAACAAGCTTTGTAAATTTGTACTTGGACAAAAGGGAAGGGAAATCGATCTGCCTGGTTGAGGGGGGGGATATTTTTTGTAAAAGATGGGGGGGGAGATAGGAAGGCAGGATGCGAGGCTATGTAACATGCACTTAAAGGTAAAGGGACCCCTGACCATTAGGTCCAGGTGTGGCCAACTCTGGGGTTGCGGCGCTCATCGCGCTTTATTGGCCGAGGAAGCCGGCGTACAGCTTCTGGGTCACGTGGCCAGCAGGACTAAGCCACTTCTGGCAAACCAGAGCAGCGCACGGAAATGCCATTTACCTTCCCGCCCGAGCAGTACCTATTTATCTACTTGCACTTTGATGTGCTTTCGAACTGCTAGGTTGGCAGGAGCAGGGACCAAGCAATGGGAGCTCACCCCGTCGCAGGGATTCGAACCGCCGACCTTCTGATCGGCAAGTCCTAGGCTCTGTGGTTTAACCCACAGTGCCACCCGCGTCCCAACATGCATTTACCTGGATGCAAACTTCACTGGGGTCTCCATCTAGGGAAGGGGCTTTCAATTTTTCTTTCCCTACGGAGCCCTCTCCACACCAGTTATTCTGTATGAGACTCCCTGCACATTTATCATGGAGCCTGAGGGTGTTGCAGAGGACTGGGGGGGGGTGCATTTTCTGGGGTGTCAGTAAGTTCATCTTGGGGCAACAGCCAGCTCTGTTGAGCTTCCCTGTTGACTAATAATAATAATAATAATAATAATAATAATAATATTATTTGTACCCCACCCATCTGGCTGGGTTTCTCCAGCTACTCTGGGCGGCTCCAAACAGATTAAAAACAGAATAAAACATCAAGCATTAAAACTTCCTTAAATAGGGTTGCCTTCAGATGTCTTCTAAAACAGTGTTTCCCAACCTTTTTTGGGCAAAGGCACACTTGTTTCATGAAAAAAATCTCGAGGCACACCACCATTACAGCCCCGTGACATCAGCGCGCAGCGTCACGCCGGGAGGGACATGAATTGCTAGCAAATTACATAATCACCTCCTTGAGGGCTGGCTCATCTTCTCCGAAGGCAGAACCCCATTAATTAACAGCACAGACTCACACCATAGCCAAGACGAGGGGGGAAAACCTCAGTCATGCACAGTCATGCACATGTGGGGGCTAAATGAGGACGAAGATCGGACAGAGAGCAGGGTTCAAATCACCCCACCTGGCCAGGACAATCCCTGGGTGCTCCCTTGGGCCACTGGCCTGACCCACCTCGCAGGGCTGTTGTTGCGAGGATAACACGGGGAGAACCACGCGCCCCCCCGGGAGCTCCTTGGAGGAGAAAGCGGGCGATGAATGCAATGCACGAAATATATGAGAGGCGACCAGATTTTGCAGGTGAGGGGCCCCCGCCAGCCTCCGCTTCCAACACCCGCCGCAACGACGCCGAAGTTTCCCCCCGGGCTCAGCTCGGGGAGCAGCGCTGCTCCCCCCGGCTCCCCTTCGCCCTCCCGGCTCTCTCTGCCGCCCACTGGGGACCCCCCCCTCACCTGCCAAGTCCGGAGCGCCGGTGGAAATTGCATGCATGCATGCAGGGCGCCGCATTGCCATTGCATTGCACTGCACTCCATGCAACGCCTGCACGCATGCATTGCCTTGCACGCCCGCCAAGGGGTCTCCCCGCGGTCCGATGCGTCCCCTCTGGCGCGGATGCAGCATTGCAAAAATAAAAAACCCCCGACGCAGCCCTACCTGGGGGGCAGCCTCCGCCTCCGCCGCTCCGCCTCCGCGGGGATCCCCGGGCTCCATCCTGCCGCCCGATCTCCGCAGGGGCGCAGGCAGGCTGCGCGGGGTCTGCGTGGAAGAGCCCCTGCCCGCCCGGCCGCCGCCGCTGCGCTCATTCCATGGCCGGGAGAAGAGCGCTTCAAACAAAACGCCCGGCCCGCCAGGCCACGCTGGGAAACGTAGTTTGCGCACCCCGCGCGGGCGCGGAGCCCAAGGGCGAGGGGACTACGGATCCCGGCAGCCCCCGCGCCGGGGACGGAGGGGGGGAGGCCGGGTGCAGGGATGGAGGGACGGGTGGGCGAGCGAGTGAGTGAGTGGCAGCCGCCAAGCCTTGGCCGAGAGCCAGGAAGGGCCTCCCCGGAGGAGGAGGAGGGAGGCGCAGAGCGGGAGGGAGGGAGGGAACCCCAGGGGTCATCTAGTGACGGCGCCCCAATCGAAAATTTGACTTTAAAAAAAAATCTTTCGAATTTTTTAATTTTTCCCGCGGCACACCAGGCAACATCTCGCGGCACACTAGTGTGCCGCGGAACAGTTGTTGGGAAACACTGTTCTAAAAGTCAGATGGTTGTTTATTTCCTTGACCTCTGATGGGAGGGTGTTCCATAGGGCGGGCGCCACCATCGAGAAGGTCCTCTGCCTGGTTCCCTATAAGGTGGAGTTTAAAAAGAAAATCTAGTAGATATGTTCCGAGAAGCATCTTTTCTACAAAAGGGAGTTGTAATAGGAACTAAAGTGTTACCTGAATTGGGGCATGGAGGGAACAAGTACCAGGGAACACCGGTAGATAATCAAAAACTAGTCAGCAGCCATTTTGAGATCAGCCTTCTATTTCCCATGACATAGATTTATAATGTTTTAGTAATAAAGTGAATGTCACCAGCGGCGTAGCATGGGTTGTCAGCACCCGGGGCAAGGCAAGTAATTTGCGCCCCCTAACCCCTAACCTGCCGTCGCTGCCAGCTTCTTCTTGCTGCTGCCTGGTCTGGTCTGGTGTGGTTCTCTCCCGTGCTCAGCGCTTCGCTTGGCGGCCGCTGCACTGTCCCTCCACCAGATAGTCCCTCGCTCTCTCTCCGCACCGCACGCCTGGCACCCACCCCCTCCACAGTGGGCAGCGACCCAGCGGCTCGGATCGGATTCGCACAGCCAGCACTGCAGTGAGAGAGAGTGAGTGAGCCAGGTAGGGGCAGAGAGCTGCGAGTGCGAGTGCACCCCCCCAGATGTTGCGCCCGGTGCGGCTGGCCCCCCCTGCACCCCCACGCTACGCCACTGAATGTCACTGCCGTGACTTCTCATTTAAGGCCGTTACTGAAACCGTGCACGACCACAGCACAAAAAGACGAAAGATAAGCCTAGGTGAAAACTAAAACAAATACATATCGTGTATTTAAAAAGTAGGCGTGGAAGTCTGTGTCCTCTCCTGCTTATCTGTCCCTCGTTAACTTTCATCAACAAAGAACCTTTACTGTTTCCAGAGATGGGTGCCGCATTGGAAGACGGACATTGACAAACTGGAATCTGTCCAGAGGAGGGAAACCAGGGTGATGTAAGGGATATATTAAAGCAAAATGCTTCATTGAGAAAGAGGAGGATTAGTTTGAGAAGATATTGAATGATTTGGGTAGGTTTGAACAATTTGGGGCAATTAAAATGTTAAAAGTTAAATAAACCTTGTATATGGAGGAGTGTTAACGTATATAAAATTGTACATATGGTTGATTTTAATATGTTATTATTGATTATGTATACCCAATGTATCAGCCACCTGGGGGGTTTCACTGTTTGTGCTTTGGTTATTGGTAAAAAATAAAATTTTAAACATTAAAAAAAAATTAAAGCAAAATGCTGGCACTGTAAATGCAAATGAATGCCACAGACAAGAATGCAAACATTGCACCATCTCAACAGATCCTCTCTTTCATATTTCCTCTGAGACGCTTGAAACCTATCCATGTTCTCTTTCCCCCCTGGGATATCCTTTCCCCAGAAAGAGAGAACACCCCACCCGTTTACTTTTCCTACCCCTCTGAGCCACGCAGAGCTCCCATCTCCATCTGAACATGCTTTCCCTCTGCAATGCGCGCGGAAACAATCCTGAAAGCCCCACCACTTCGAGGTTCAATTTATGTTCTTTCCTCCTCCTCGGTTTGTTGTTGTTGTTTAGTCGTTTAGTCGTGTCCGACTCTTCATGACATCATCCCAACACCCCATGGACCAGAGCACGCCAGGCACTCCTGTCTTCCACTGCCTCCCACAGTTTGGTCAGACTCATGCTGGTAGCTTCGAGAACACTGTCCAACCATCTCGTCCTCTGTCGTCCCCTTCTCCTTGTGCCCTCCATCTTTCCCAACATCAGGGTCTTTTCCAGGGAGTCTTCTCTTCTCATGAGGTGGCCAAAGTAATGGAGCCTCAGCTTTAGGATCTGTCCTTCCAGTAAGCACTCAGGGCTTATTTCCTTAAGAATGGATCATTTTGATCTTCTTGCAGTCCATGGGACTCTCGAGTCTCCTCCAGCACCATAATTCAAAAGCATCAATTCTTTGGCGATCAGCCTCCTCGGTTAGACACCCCCAAAATAAATCACATCACTAGCAGCAAGCAGGTGTTCCCAGACTCCTGCACTATAAGTGTGTCCTTCTTCTGGTAAATCTAAGAAAGTAAAAAAGCTTCTGGGAAATGATATACAATGAGATGAAAAAGATGTTGAAATATACATTTATTTAAAAAAACCCAGAAGCATTTTTACTTGGCATTGTAGGGGAGGATATTAATAGATAGGATTGTAAATTGTTTTTATATGCAACAACGGCAGCAAGAATAGTATTGTCACAAAAATGGAAACAAGAAGAATTACCGATGAAAGAAGAGTGGCAAATGAAATTAACGGACTATGCAGAATTAGACAAACTGACAGGAAGGATTTGAAACCTGCGGGACCAGAGATTCTTAGAGGACTGGAGTAAATATTTGAACTATTTGAAAAGCAATTGTAATAAACAGAGTACACTAGTAGGACTGCAATAAGTTTTGTAAGGAGGATTATGTGAAATATTTCAACTAAGACTATGAAGAGAATTATTAGTTAAGGGCAATTAAAAGTAATAGAGAAATTAAGAAATGCAGATTAAGTGATAAAGAATGGAAAATCTTCAGAGGTAGTTGACGGAAGTCTAAAATATTAATGTATGTTAAATGATTGTTGGAAATGATATGTTAAAAAAATCATAAAAATGTATAATAATAATAAAAAGTGTCCTTCTTCTGAATAAAGGGGAAACAAAAACTCCAAGAACCAGTCAGGCTCCAGACAGGAAGAAAAGTTGAGTCATTTGGACAAAGGTTTATTAGGTACAACTGCAGGTCTTCCGGCGTAATGATATTTTAGATCAGTCTTCTATATTCTATATTCAGATCGTGGGACACGGGTGGCGCTGTGGGTTAAACCCCAGAGCCTAGGACTTGCCAATCAGATGGTCGGCGGTTCGAATCCCCGCGATGGGGTGAGCTCCCGTTGCTTGGTCCCTGCTCCTGCCAACCTAGCAGTTCGAAAGCACGTCAGAGTGCAAGTAGATAAATAGGTATCACTCCGGCGGGAAGGCAAACAGCGTTTCTGTGCGCTGCTCTGGTTCACCAGAAGCGGCTTAGTCATGCTGGCCACATGACCCGGAAGCTGCACGCCGGCTCCCTAGGGCTATAGAGCGAGATGAGCTCCGCAACCCCAGAGTCGGTCACGACTGGACTTAATGGTCAGTAGTCCCTTTACCTTTACCTTTATATTCAGCTCCTAAACCTTACTGTATTCGACGTTTGGCTGTGGTTACTTGGCTGTGTGTGCAACCGGTCAGAATTATACAGCCTCACAAAAGCAGAGAAGGCACAGCTGCTGGATGAGACCTGGGAGGAGTTTTAGTATATTTGATTAGGAAGTTTCAGTTACAGTGAGGGTGTTGCATGCTGCTGTGGTTATATAAAACTAGAGTTGGACATCTGGCTGATCTCTTTATGTTTTTGACCCTTTCTTCTTCCTTGATATATGGGGGAGATTTATTGCTTGTGAATTGGGATACGATGACTCACTCTGACAGAATGAGCTCGCCTGAGGGCACCGAAACCCTTTGTAAACATCCTTTTGTCAGGGACGCCCAGAGGTTTGCTGAGGCCTGGGGCAAAAAACACACGAAGATTGCCTATTTATTACATTTGCATTCTATTCGTACTCTAAGTAACTTGGGGCGGTGTGGATAGAATTGCTTCATTTTAACTTGACACCAGCCCTGTGAGGTGGGCCAGGCCAAGCGACAGGGATTCACCCAAGGTTATCCAGAGAGGTGGGTTTTTTTTTTTTGTTTTACTAACTCAGCAGGGAGTTGAGTCTCAGAGTGCAGAACAGCCTTACACTCTACTATTGATATGTGCAATGACCCAGAATGCAAACCCTGTGCAAACAGGGAGTTGACAGTACTTATCTACAGCTTTTCCATCAGGAGCTGTGCCCAAAGCGGCTTAGAACAAACATTCAAAGTATCAAAATAGAGAACGCTGGAAATTCAAATGTACAAAATACAGAACATGTCAGTAAATTCAAAATAATTTAGCAAACAGACTGAATTCAATACTACAGAAGAAAGAAAACCCAGTCTAGGCTTAAGTACAAAAGTCTCTTTCTCGGCCCAGAGGCGTAGGAAGGTCAGGTGGTACTCGGTGTGGAAAATTTCTTGTCACCCCCCCCATTGATTTTAATTTTTTTTGCCTGCAAAAATAGTTTTACATTATTTCATATTTTCTTACAAAGGAATAATAATATGTAATAATAATAATAATAATTTATTTCCCGCCTATTATTATTATTATTATTATTCCTGAGCTTCCTGGAAATACCAACTGGAAGTAGCTGCTGTTGTGCATCTGACTCACTCGGCTCACTTCGCTATATGGGCAGGATCCTATCGGTGGCAGATCAAGCCTCAGTCTTGCCTGAAGCTGCCTTTGCAGCCCCGGCACAGACCTCACAAGCTCTTCTCCATCTTTGAATTTGCATGAGTAAGACGATGTACCACGAGTCTGTTGCTTGAAGATCTCCTGGTCTGCCCTCCCTACAGCGATTCAGGCAGACTCCTGAAACAGGAAGACGAACCTCAAGGAAGCGTCGGAGAATGCCAGTCTTCAGCTATCTCCAAAGCTTGTCTCGTCTTGCCTCTCTCTTTACTTTGGGAATGGAAGATTCCAAACTCTTCTCCATGGTGGGCCAGGTAGAAAGTTATTTGAGGTCACCATGCCTGTAGAAACCCCTGTTGTTGTTTTCACCAGTTTCGGACACCTTTCCTGTGGTTGGCAGCTACTGAAGTTAGAGGTGATTGAAGAACAAACAAACAAACAAACAAACTGTAAACAGATAAGAACATTGGCAGGATTATTGTAATAACCTGCAGTTTTATAAGAGTATATATTTAAAGCAGATGAATAAAGGAGTAAATTAAGTTAATTTGGATATGCAGAAAATATTAAGAAAGTAAATTTAACGAATTGCAGAAAGGGGGGGAGAAGGAAGTCAAGTTTTGAAATGTTAAAATGACTGTAAAATTATTGAAATGCATAAAATTGAAAATCACAAAAAAGAAGGACTTTCTTTTTATAAAAGGCAACCCTCATTCTATTATCGATATGGGATTGTAAGGAGGCAGCTATTTCCATCAACGCCGTACCCTTTCCTCTGCAGTTCAGTTTCCACTAAAACCTATGTTTTTTGTATCAGTGCCCGCTATGACCAAAGCAAATGTAATTAATTATGTAATTATTCACACAATCAATTTCAGTGTCTTTCAATGCGAGGGGAAACAATAAAAAACAATGCAAAAAACTGAATTATTTGCATAACCTTTGCAGACAAGACGGCAAAAGCTGCCCGTACTCACTTGCATAATTTTCATTCCTGACCTCGGACAAACATGCAAATGGTTGATCTTTCCACTCCTATTTCTGTTTGCAATGGCCCATCCAGCCCAGCGTCCTGTTATCACAGTGGCCAACCAGATGTCTGTGTGAAACCCTCTAGCAAGACCTGAACACAAAAGCCCCCACCTGCCCCGGCAGATGAAGATGATGCACTTTTCGGAGCTAGCTGACCTGACTGGAAGAATCCGCGACCAGAAAGAAGAGGGGTTTCAAGAGGACTGGAGGAAATTTAAGGATTATTTGAATAAATATTGTAATATAAAAAATTAGAAATTACTTGAAAGAAACAAATAGGCCTAGGATTAAACTAAGTTATAATTAAATAAATGGGATTTAGAATGTTAAGAAAAGTGAATAAGATGGACTATAATTGGAAATTGTTTTAGTTTAATAATGATACTGGAAAGCTGTTACTTTTAATTACAAGGAAACTCAGAAGGGAGGGACTTGAGGAAGTCAACCAAGATTTTTAAAAAGTTGGATTTGTGAAGAATTAAGTTTGTTGTTATTATTTAGCTGTTTATTGTTCCCTTTCCCCCCTCCCTTTTTTTCTCTCCTCCCCCCTATGTTTTTGTGTATCATTTTGCTTTGTGGTTTGTGTTATCATTGTGGAATATCTAATAAAAAAAATATTTTAAAAAAGAGCTCCCACCTGCCCCACCCCCATTGGGTTCCAACAGCTGGTATTCAGATGTGTGGCTGCTTCTGACAGCCTTATCCTCCATGAAGTTCTCCAATCCTGAGCCAGCCTGGATAGCGCAGTTGGTTAGAGCATGGTGCTGATAATGTCAAGGTTGCGGGTTCGATCCCCACATGGGACAGCTGCATATTACTTGTACATTGGTACCCTTACATTACATACCCTGCAGGTTACATACGCTTCAGGTTACAGACTCCGCTAACCCAGAAATAGTGCTTCAGGTTAAGAACTTTGCTTCAGGATGAGAACAGAAATTGTGCTCCGGTGGTGCAGCGGCAGCAGGAGGCCCCATTAGCTAAAGTGGTGCTTCAGGTTAAGAACAGTGTCAGGTTAAGAACGGACCTCCAGAACGAATTAAGTACTTAACCTGAGGTACCACTATATTGCAGAGAGGTGATCCTCAGGGTCCCTTCCAACTCTACATATCCATTACTTTATTATTTTATTCTATTTTATTATTATTTTTCAATATTTTTTATTAGCAATTTCAACATAACAAAGTATCAAAACATATCCGATTCATTATTTTTTCACCTCCCCCCCTCCCCATCAAACCCTTCTCCCCCCAGAGACTTCCCTCAGCTCCTCTCTCTGATTTCTCCACATGTATTATTCTCTGCGTATTGTAAAATTGTAGAAATCTTTATATTCTCTGTCTACTATGTTAACAATCAATACATTTGTGTATGTTTCTTCGAAACCTGCCAAAGAGTCCAGTTCATTTTGTTGTCTTTTAAAGTAATTTGTAAAAAGTTCCTGTTCTTCTTTGAAATCACAGTTGTCCTTCTCTCCCGCAGTTTGTATGTCAGTTTAGCCATCATCAATTTCTCTTGCCACTCTTCAGGACAAAAGACTTTATTATTCTATTTTAAATCCATCCAAGTTGTCTCCTGTGGGAGCATGTCCCCTACTTTAACTAGGCACGATGTGAAGAAGGACTTTCTTTTACCTGCCGTGAATCTCTCAACATCCAGCTTCATTGAATGTTCACAAGTTGGCTGGATGCTGAACTAAATGGACCTTCCATCTGATAACTCTTCACATGTTCTTACATATGGACTGTTGTATATATATACCAGTAAACCACGCTTTGCTTCCTCTGTACATCAAACCCACCTCATTTAAACATTTTTGGAGAATATGGTCTCTCGACCCTTTAAATAGCTCTCTCTCCCCCCTCACCACAACCAGTCAGCTGTCCTCCTCATTCCTGCAGGTCAGACCTGTGGCTCTTCCTGATGAGACACATGCAACCCGACCCCCACCTTCCCCCTCTCCCCACCCAGCTGTTCCTCCTTCGTTTCCCTTCCCTGGATCTAGTCAAAGTCACTCTGGCGAATTCTTTACGCCTCTCAACATACAAGAGGAAGGGCAGCGGGGTTAGAGGGCAGGGTATTTTAAACAAGTCTCGGGCGGAGGGAGGGAAAGAAAGAATCTTCTGACACAAAAGAAACGTGGGATTTATTGGGACAGATTGTAAAATGGAATTAATAATTGGTGGATGGTCATCCGGACTGATAAGTGTACAGTTAAGACTTTTGGATAGACAGGCTGGATTTCTAGTCTTACCTGGGTGCTGCCCGCTTAGCACCAAAATCAATATCCATGCAGGGCCAGTTTGGTTTTTGCTTCGTTTTGTTTTGCTTGTTAGCCTTTGGGCGAAAGACTCCCTGCACCTCCTCCAATTTCAGCTGTCTTCATAGGTAAAGGTCCATTAGGTCCAGTCGTGGCCGACTCTCATCTTGCTTTATTGACCGAGGGAGCCGGCGTACAGCTTCTGGCTCATGTATCCAGCATGACTAAGCCACTTCTGGCGAACCAAAGCAGCGCACGGAAACGCCGTTTACCTTCCCGCTGGAGCAGTACCTATTGCACTTTGACGTGCTTTTGAACTGCTAGGTTGGCAGGAGCAGGGACCGAGCAATGGGAGCTCACCCCGTCTCAGGGATTCGAACCGCCGACCTTCTGATCGGCAAGCCCTAGGCTCTGTGGTTTAACCCACAGCGCCAGAAGGACTGAAGCTGAAAGGGAGAGAGCATGGGATGATGTCAGGGAACTGACATCAGAGGAAAGGGAGTTGGTAGGGCTCCCAGAGACTGGGAGAGAGTCAGCAGCTAAAGCAGGGACAAGGAGGGGGAGCGAGGGGTCTCTGGAGGAGGATCTCAGTAATGCTGAGAGAGACGCAGCAGCCCAGGCAGGAAACAGCAGGGGAGAGAAAGGGGTGAGAGACACATCCAGCGAAAATAGCGGGGAGGTGTCAGAAGCAACTGCAGGGAGACCCATGCTTCGCCGGAAGCTGCCACGTCGTGAGTCCAGGAGACGCATTTCCGTTAAGGAACTTCTTTGCTGGAAGCGCTTCCGCAGGCAGCCACTGTCAGACTCTACTAGTGACTAGAGCAGACATGTCTGAGGAGCTCTGTCACACACAGAGGTTTGTGGGGCCGCACAAACTCTGAAGGGGCACAATTTTAAGCACAAGCAGCTAATCATCCCCTGACAGCAGTCTGACAGTCTCTGTACGCTGCCTGTGCAGGAGAAAGCATCATGAGCAACCCAGCCGGAACCGGAGAGGCAGGGGTTGGAGCTGGTCCAAGCTTGGAAGAAAGGTATCAAGCTCTGGAGGTCCAACTTGCGCTGCAGACGGCGAGGCTCGAGGAGAGAAGGGCTCAGGATGCTGACAAGAAGGGGAGAACCACTCAGTTCCCCAGAAAGGTACCAGGATTGGTGCAGAAGTTTGGGGGGGACCCCAAGGATTACCATGCCTTTAGGACAGAGATGCAATATGCCCTGAATGTGCAGTTTGATGAGTTCCCTGATGAGGAATCGCGAGTTGCTTTCGTAATTGGGCATCTTGAGAAGGGGGCGCGGGACTGGGTTCGACCCCTGATGGCAACGCACAACGATATCCTAAAGGACACTATGAAATTCTTTCGTGCAATGGATATCATGTTTTCCAGCGATATTGAGGAAGGGGTGGTGCGCAGACAGCTAATGGCTTGCAAGCAGGGAAGCAGATCTGTCCGTGAGTACTGGACTGAATTTACCATGCTGATTCACAGATTGGGGTGGGATTTATCGGCAGCACCCATTCAGATGCTATTTGAAGAAGGTCTTTCTTCGGCTGTGAAAGACGAGCTGTCCAGGAGCCCCAGGGCGGTGTCTATGGATCAGCTGACCAAATCTGCGCTGACCATTGGAGCGCGCCAGGAGGCAAGAGCCTTGGAGAGGCGGGAAGGGAGAGGGGAACGTTGGAAGGAGTTACGCATTCCAGACATTCCTGAGCCAGCTTTCCCGCCGGCAGAGCCGATGGAAATCGGAACAGCCCGCGCGCGCGCAGTTTCAAAGCCCAGTGAGGGGGCGAAGAAGGAGGGAAAGGGAGCCCGGAAATGCTATCTCTGCCAACAGCCAGGCCACTTTGCCAGAGTCTGCCCCCAGAGGAAGGAATGGCAAGGGATGGTGGGAGCAGTTGAGGGGGGAGAGCAGGGAGAAACGGAGCAGGTAAAAGCCAACGCCTGGTTGCCAACGTCAGGGCACTGCAGCCAGGCCAAAGAGCAGTGAAAGTGCCCGTGCCAGAAGCTCCTCGACCTGCTCTAGTGATTGAAGTGTCGCTAGAGCTGCAAAATGGACACCCCCTAAAAATAAAGGCGCTGTTGGACTCAGGCAGCTCCTGCAATTTTATGAGCAAGGAGTTTGCTGCTGAACATCAGATACAGACTATCCCTTTAAGCAACCCCCTGCAGGTGACCACGATCGATGGCAGGGAACTGTTGGGAGGAGGAGTTAGCTTGCAGACCGTCCCAATGATAATGAGGGTGGCAAGGCACACAGAACTGATAGCGTTTAATGTGGCCACCTTGGGAGGCGCTCCCATTATTTTGGGAATGAGCTGGCTAGCCTTACATGATCCGCTGGTGGGCTGGCATCAAAGAGTGGTTTCCTTCGGTTCAGCACATTGCTTAGAACACTGCAGGGGGGAAAAGGGGTCAGCAGGGGCCCAAGCCACCCTGGCAGGGACTGAAGTAATGGGGAAGGGGAAGGTGCCACCACAGTATGCTGATCTCAGCGACGTGTTCAGCGAGAAGGAAGCTGACCAACTACCCCCGCATAGGCCCTTTGATTGCTAGATCAATTTACTCCCTGGAGCACAGCTTCCTGTAGGCAAGTTGTATGCCATGTCAGACAGGGAAATGCAGGAGTTGCGAGCGTTCATTGACAAGAACCTGAAGAGAGGCTTCATCAGAGAGTCCAAGGCAGCGGGGGGTAGCCCAGTGTTTTTTGTGGATAAAAAAAACACGGACAAGCCGAGGCTGGTATGTGACTTTCGGCGGTTAAATGCAGTGACAGAGCCGGCGGCTTTTCCTATGCCCAGGATTGATGATATTTTGACCAGGGTGCGAAAAGGAAAGATTTTTACAAAGCTGGACCTAAGGGGGGCGTACAACCTGATACGTATAAGGAAAGGGGATGAATGGAAGACCACCATGTTCACCCCTTTGGGGGCATTTGAATACCTCGTTATGCCTTTTGGATTACAAACAGGCTCCGCGTGTTTTCAAGCCTTCATGAACCACGTACTGGGGCCTTTGCTCTACAAGAATTGCGTGGCCTTCTTAGATGACGTGTTGGTGTATTCGGAGAATGAGGAGCAACATGTGAGAGATGTCAGAGAAGTGTTGAGCAGGCTGCAAGCCAACAGACTGTGGGTGAAACTGGAGAAGTGTCAGTTTCATACCAAGGAGGTGGAATTCCTGGGGTACCGCTTGTCAGACAAGGGGTTGGCCATGGACCCCGGCAAGGTTCAAGCGGTGCTGGAATGGAAAACACCCAAGACCAAGAAGGATGTGCAGAGGTTCCTAGGGTTTGGAAACTTTTATCGTAAGTTCATCCGAAACTTCGCCCACCTGACGGCGCCCATCACGGACTGTCTCAGCAGTAAAAAGAAGTTTGTTTGGACGGGGGAGGCGGAGCGAGCGTTTGAGGAACTGAAAAGGGCCTTCGCCTCTGATGAACAACTTCTACATGTGGATTTACAAAAAAAGCTGAGGGTCGAAACAGACGCTTCTGACAGAGCCATAGGGGCGGTGCTTCTTCTGCAGCCGGGGAAGGAGGGGTCAGAGTGGCGACCGTGTGCCTTCTTTTCGCGAAAGCTGAACAAATCTGAGAGGAACTACACGGTGTACGACCGGGAACTTCTTGCGATTCATGAGGCCTTCCGGAGATGGAGGCACCTGCTAATTGGTGCACAACAGAAGGTGCAAGTGTGCACGGACCATAAGAATCTAGAGTATTGGAGAACTGCGCGAGTGCTCAACCAACGGCAGTTGAGATGGGCCCAGGAGTTCTCCAAATTTAACTTTGAGATTTGTTACGTACCAGGCCCGGAGAACGTTAGGGCGGACGCTCTCTCACGCAAACCTGAATATTTGGAGGGAGAGGGTGCACCCGAAGAGACCCATGTCATTCCCGAGGACCGCTGGGTGTGTGGGGCGGCATTGGTGGGGCAAAGGGAACTGGTAGAGGGAACGGTGCAGGATGAATACGCCCAGGACAAACTCAGGGGTCTCAGGAGGGAGGGAGACAAACCCGGGGGTTTTGAGGAGAGAAACGGGGCGTTGTACTACAAGGGAGCGTTATACATACCTGAGGGGGAATTGAGGGAAAAGGTACTCAAGCAACTGCACGATAGCCCCACAGCAGGGCATTTTGGGCAACACAAAACCATGTGGCTGGTTACCAGGGAATTCTGGTGGCCCAAGGTCAGGGAAGATGTGCGGGAATATGTGAGAGGGTGTGACCAATGCCAACGAGCCAAGGGGGAGAGGCGGGCACCGGCAGGTTTATTAGAACCACTACCCACGCCGGAAAGGCCATGGGAGGCAGTGGCAATAGATTTCATGACTGATCTGCCCAGGTCCAAAGGGAAAACAGCCATCATGGTTGTGGTAGACCTGTTAACCAAGATGGCCCACTTTATAGCCTGCTCACATGCGGTCACAGCGGAAGAAACCGCTAAATTGTTTGTGGAAAATGTGTTTAGGCTGCATGGCGCCCCCTTGAGGGTGGTTTCTGACCGAGGGAAACAATTTACTTCCAGGTTCTGGAGGAAGCTCATGAGCTTATTGCATGTAGAGGTGAATTTCTCTACTGCCCGTCATCCAGAAACCAACGGGCAGGCGGAAAGAGCTAATGGTGTCCTCCAGCAATATTTGAGGTGTTATGTGAATGACAGAGAGAATGTTTGGGTGGAGAAGCTGGCGTTGGCAGAATTTGCCTACAACAATGCAGAGAACGTGTCCACGGGGATGAGCCCTTTTTTGGCTAATCACGGGTGTCATCCCCGAGCCTTCCCAGGGGGGGAAGGGGAGAACTGGAGCGTTCCAGCCGCAGAACAGTTCGTTGAAGAAATGGAAGCGATCCATCGCCAGCTCCAACTTAATTTAAACAGGGCGAAGGAGGAATATAAGAGGCAGGCAGACAAAACCAGAAGGGAAGGGGAAAACATTAGGGTGGGGGACCAGGTGTGGCTGTCCACCCAAGGGTTACCATTCAAAGGAGGTTGTAAGAAGTTAAGACCCAAAAGGCTGGGCCCATTTGAAGTCACGCAACAGGTCAACCCAGTGGCTTTCAGACTCCGGTTACCGAACCACATGAAGTTGCACCCAGTGTTCCACAGGTCGTTGCTGTCACCGTATATAGGGGACAGAGAGGGGAGGGTCAATAGGGGACCAGCTATGGAGGAAAAAGAACACAGCTACCATGTAGCGGAGATTCTCGATTCCAGGTGGAAGGGAGAGCAAGTAGAGTATTTGGTAATGTGGGAAGGGGAGCCGGAGTCGGAAAACACCTGGGTCAGGGCAGAGGATGTAGATGACGAGGTTTTGATTGAAACTTTTCATCAGAGATTCCCTCGTAAACCCCAGCCAGTGGCGAGGTTCCGGAGGGAATACTTCGCCACCACCGACGAAGAAGAAGAGTTGGAGGGGTTCTCTGATTCCGAGGTGGAGGAGGATTCAGCGAGTCGGAACGAAGACCGATGGAGGGAAATGTTCGAGACGTCTGAAGATGAAGAGGATTCTTTTCGGGGTTTCAGCTCCTCACCGCCCAGAGGAGAGAGTAGGGGCGGGGGAGAAGGGGGCCCTGGAGGGGAGGTGGATGTCAGGGAACTGACATCAGAGGAAAGGGAGTTGGTAGGGCTCCCAGAGACTGGGAGAGAGTCAGCAGCTAAAGCAGGGACAAGGAGGGGGAGCGAGGGGTCTCTGGAGGAGGATCTCAGTAATGCTGAGAGAGACGCAGCAGCCCAGGCAGGAAACAGCAGGGGAGAGAAAGGGGTGAGAGACACATCCAGCGAAAATAGCGGGGAGGTGTCAGAAGCAACTGCAGGGAGACCCATGCTTCGCCGGAAGCTGCCACGTCGTGAGTCCAGGAGACGCATTTCCGTTAAGGAACTTCTTTGCTGGAAGCGCTTCCGCAGGCAGCCACTGTCAGACTCTACTAGTGACTAGAGCAGACATGTCTGAGGAGCTCTGTCACACACAGAGGTTTGTGGGGCCGCACAAACTCTGAAGGGGCACAATTTTAAGCACAAGCAGCTAATCATCCCCTGACAGATGAGAATGTCCCTTGCCTGAAATTGGAGAGCCACCACTAGTCCATGGGCTTAGTTTGACCTAACAGGCCTCCTCATTTGGCCTACGAGGCTATTCCAGCCCAGCTATGCCCACTGCCTTATACTCGATGTTGTATATAATGCCAGATGTGGGAAGGTACAGCCAAAAGGGGCTTTGCTGGAACCACCAATCAGTGCTTGTGAAGCCCCTTTCAAGGTGCAAGATAAGATGCTGCACATCGCTTTGGACAGGGCTTCTGAAAGCCAACGATGAGCTGGCTGATGGTGTTTGGAGAGGTGCTTCTGAAGACCCCTGTGGACAAAAATAAATAAATCCCTTGATGTCATTGAGATGTCAGGTGACAGACAAGTGGAGGCCTCCTCCTACCTGTCCTATTTGGCCTGGCAGGTGTGGGGAAGATAACAGTCTGGCCCACTTCCCCATCCTTATATAGACACTATCGAGCTGCATGAACCAGTGGTCTGACTCAGTATGAGACAGCTTCCTTTGTCCCTCTGTTGGAGGAAGTGGACCATGACTCTTTCTCCTTCTTCTTAGCTTTGTTGGTACCAGCAGCGCTGAAACGAGGACAAATGAGTTGTCCTATGCCTTCTCCAAGGTTCTTCTGACTGGGAAATGGGGGGTTCACGCCACACCTCTGTGATAGTGCAGGAGTTTGGGGTGTTCTCTGGGCAGTGGTGGACCTGCATTTTTTGGACCCTAAAGCTTGAACTCTCAGGAGGAGCCCTTCACAACCAGCAACAAGGCCTGGACAACCACTGTTACCTTCTTCAATAAAGTTGTTCCATGACAGATCACCACACCTTCACAACATCTCAGTCTTTGAAAGTGTTGAAATATATACAATGAAAAATTAATCAATTTGGCTCACGTCAATGTAACTCAAATTACATCTACTAGACCCATTTTTTTTAAAGCAATGTGAACTAAAGTCGCTCCTGGGGCTGTTCTGGCATGAAGGCCTCTGAAGCTTAAGCTTGATCATTTTCATAGTAGATCCTTCCTTGTCTCTGGGCAAGGCAGGGGGCATGATGGCTCTCTTGTGCTCTGCTTCCTCCTTTGCCACCAAGCACTGCTCCAGTTAGTGGAGTGGAGTGGAATACTCAAGGGTAGAGTCTATCGTTATAGGATTGAGGGATGGGCATGGATGCCATTTTGGGCCCCCCTCAAGGCTGTGTTTTCCTATTGGTTTGGTGGGATTTTGTAGGAATAGCGACATTTAACTTAACAGGGTCTAGCCAAATCTTCTTTGCAAAACTAGAAAGACCTATTTTGGCTACCAATACGTTTCCGAGCACAATTCAAAGTGTTGGTGTTGACCTTAAAAGCCCTAAGCTGCCTCAGCCCAGTATATCTGAAGGAGCGTCTCAACCCCCATCGTTCAGCCCGGACGCTGAGGTCCAGCTCTGAGGTCCTTCTGGCAGTTCCCTCCCTGCGAGAAGTGAGCTTACAGGGAACCAGGCAGAGGGCCTTCTCGGTGGTGGTGCCCTCCCTGTGGAACACCCTCCGATCAGAGGTCAAGGAAATAAACAACTATGTGACTTTTAGAAGACATCTGAAGGCAGACCTGTTTAGGGAAGTTTTTAATGTTTGACCTTTTATTCTGTTTTTAGAGTTCTGTTGGGAGCCGCCCAGAGTGGGGTTCCCCAGACAGATGGGTGGGATTAATAATAATAATAATAATAATAATAATAATAATAATAATACAGTGGTACCTCAGGTTAAGAACTTAATTTGTTCTGGAGGTCTGTTCTTAACCTGAAGCTGTTCTTAACCTGAGGTACCACTTTAGCTAATGGGGCCTCCCACTGCTGCCGCCATGCTGCTGCTGCGCGATTTCTGTTCTCATCCTGAGGTAGTTCTTAACCCAAGGTACTATTTCTGGGTTAGCAGAGTCTGTAACCTGAAGCATCTATAATCCGAGGTACCACCATAATAGCATATAGGTACCACAAAAGGTTGCTTTTGGAGTTCTGGAGTTGCTTCTAAAAAGTGGGCTAAAGGGGGGGGGCATACTTTCCCTCATCCCTGGTTGAAGGTGACGTTATTCGTGAGTGTGAGAGACCTTGTCTTGAACTGCGAAGAGACACAGAGATATGGCTATCTCTCTGTGCTGCACCCAAAGTTATTGTTTTGGAGATCTCCATAGAAACCTAATTGGGGGGCAAGATCGGTTGTAGTATTAAGGTGGGGGGCCTTTGCAACTTATGCTCAACCTGTAAATGTGTGTATGTTAAAACATATATACAGTCATACCTCATGTTATGTTTGCTTCATGTTACATTTTTTCAGGTTGCGTCCTGCAGCAACCCAGAAGTATCAGAAAGGGTTACTTCCAGGTTTCACTGCTTGTGCATGCGCAGTGGCGCTAAATTGCGCTTTGTGCATGCTCACAAGCGCCAAATCACACTGTGCACCTGCACAGATATGGCGCTTCAGGTTGCGGGCTTTTCATGTTGCGAACAGGCCTCTAGAACGGATCCCGTTTGCAACAAGGTACAGTGGTACCTTGGATTAAGAACTTCATTCCGGAGGTCTGTTCTTAACCTGAAACTCTTCTTAACCTGAAGCACCACTTTAGCTTATTGGGCCTCCCGCTGCCGCCACCGTGCTGCTGCTGCGCGATTTCTGTTCTCATCCTGAAGCAAAGTTCTTAACCCGAGGTACTATTTCTGGGTTAGCGGGGTCTGTAACCTGAAGCGTATGTAACCCGAGGTACCACTGTATTTATAAAGGCACCACCTTGTCCAGTGACTTTCATTCCAAGGAAACACAAACCAAGGTATGTGTTGGCACTCCTGGAACAGAAGGTAGGAGTGTCTTTGTTTAGAGGATTCCACCAATAACCTTGATATAAATGCAATGGTTAAATGAATTAATTCAATGTGCTTAAGACCCACTTTTCAAATCTGGGGTGGATGGGCAGGGACTTCCTTTGATGCTCCTCTGCTCTCCCCCAACTAAATTTTAAGAATATCTGAAGAGGGCTTATCTGTATGCCCTAGCAGGGGCAGACTTTTGTTTTCTAAAAAAATAAATAAGAAGCCTGCATGTACTAAACACAAGGTTTAGTAGAGACCTTTTTCTGAATAGATGAAAAAAAAAGCACAATTTTTCATTACAGAAGATGAGTCAAAAAAAAGAATGTGTGGCTAATTCAGATGAGAGGGGACCCCGGGGCGGGATTTGGAGACATGTTAATGCAAACACTTGGGAAGTTATCAAAGTGATATTATCATCTCTTGAACATGTTTCGCAGCTTGAAAACAGCCTTGCATAATTGCATCTGAAATATAAAGGGAAAACGACCAGAGATATTATGTCTCTTCGCAAGGCTGTGCCTAATTTTCTCCTCTCTGGTGATTCTTTTTTCCAGGCTCTCCACAGTTTTCGACAAAACCCTTCAACAGCATCCGGCTAATATTGCTTTCTGAAATGCTACATTGGAGACAAAGGTTAAATTTAAAGAGACTTCCCTGTGGCTTCCTTCCAATGTAACAGTTTGCTGGATGGTTGTACAATCGATGATGCTGAGTCACCTGTTTGTCTTGTTCCAGGTAGGTTGTCCAATTTCTTTCAATAATTATCATATATACTGAGCTGCTTGTATGTTTACATCCCTTTTTTAAAAAAAGAAGCAGCAGAAGCACTTTTTTGGGGGTGGGAGAGCAATTGCAAAACAGCCCTGGGGGTTGACCTGGAAGGGGTGTTGGTGACGGCATGGGTACTATGCAACTGGCACTGTGCACTGTTAATGCCTACTGTTAATATTGCCTGCAGCTGATTCTCCACACTCCAGAGCTCAGTCTGGGAGATTTCAATGTGCATTTTCAAAGTTTGTTTTGGAAAATAGCAGGTATGCAATATCCAGAACAGATCCACGTCTTGCAGCATAAGATTCTAGAATTCCCAGGTTATCTTAGTTTGTCAACATCTGCATTATTTCTCTTGCAGGTGCTCCGGAGTCGACGCTTCTGATCCATGAATCAAAAATGTAGCAGAATGTTCAAGGTATGTTTGCACCGAATCCAAAAATACTGCTTCCAAACTATCCCTAGTGCCATACCAAAATTATTAGAACATAGCTCAGTTGGTTAGAGTGTGGTGCTGATAATGGCAAGGTTGCAGGTTCGATCCCTGCATGGGGCAGCTGCATATTCCTGCATTGCAGCGAGTTGGACTAGAACAGCCTTTCTCAACCTGTGGGTCCCCAGATGTTGTTGGACTACAACTCCCATCACCCCTAGCTAGCAAGGCCAGAGCTCAGGGATGATGGGAGTTGTAGTCCAACAACATCTGGGGACCCACAGGTTGAGAACCGCTGGACTAGAGGATCCTCAATGTCCCCTCCAACTCTACAGATCTATGATTCTATAATTCTATAAAAAGAGCCTGTCTGCTGGGTGAGACCAGTGGCCCATCGACTCCAGCTTCTGGTTCTCATAATGGCCAACCAGATGCTATGGGAAGCCAGAAAGCAGGAGCTGAATGCAACAGTTCTCTCCCCATCTGTGGTTCCCAGCACATGGCATTCAGAGGCACACTGCCTCCAATGGTGGACATGGAACATAGCTATCATGGCAAATAGCCACCTATAGCCTTACCCTCCACAAATTTGTCTAATCCACTTTTCAAGCCATCACAGTTGGCACCCAAGTCTCCATCTTGTAGAGTAAATTCCATAATTTAACTACAGCCATGCCTCGGGTTGAATGCGCTTCAGGTTGAGCGCTTTCGGGTTGTGCTCCACGGCAACCTGGAAGTAACGAAGCGTGTGACTTCCGGGTTTTGCCGCTCGCGCAGGCACTCAAAATGGCATCACGCGCATGCGCGGAACCAGCAAAACACAACCCGCACACACACAGACGCGCCGTCGCGTCTTACGTTCCATTCAGGATGCGAACGGGGCTCCGAAATGGATCCCGTTCACATCCCGAGGTACCACTGTATGTGGAGAAGTCCTTTCTCTCATCTGCCCCAAACCTTTCAACATCCATCTTGATTGGATGAGTTCTAGTATTATGGCAGAAGGAGCCAGCCTTCCTTCTAAGAGTCTGTGACGTTACTTTTCCTTGGTGCCCAAAATCTTTCCAAATGCATTTGATTAGCTGGGCATCTTGCTTCGTTGCCCCCACACGACGTCCTCTGGCTCCATCTCGGTTTTCCTGTGTGATTATGTCCAAGAAACACCCTGTCTCCTTGTGCCTTGGTTCCTCCATTTGTTACCTGTCATTTATAGAAACCTGCCATTATTAGTGTAAAGGTCAGAGGAAAAAATGACTAACGGCTGAAGTGCGAAACAATATTCAGCCCAGAACTGTTTTCTGGGGTGTAATGTATGTGTCTCTCCTGTTTCTTGGAGCGATGGCTGGGCCAAATACAATGTAAAGGAAATGTCCTTTCATCTAATATTAACAATCAGAGTCCGGGAGAGGGGAGGGGGAGGCGGATTGACCTTAACGTGAACATAATTCAAATGAGTAATAATTTCCTGCTATTTTAGGGCAGCCTTCAATAAATTTATTGTTCTGCAGTTTCATAAGGTTAGGCTGGGTTGCTGGGAAAGCTGATATTGCTTATCAGGCTTGCGCCCAGGCATTATGGTCTCATGAATAGCGCCCTCAGGCTTGTCACTGCTGGCGATTGAATTGATACTGGCTCCGGGGGAACCTGGGGAGGACCCCGGTTTCTCAAGGATTGCAATGAGATAATAAGGCTGGTTCACACAGTCGGGAATGGAGGAAAGCTGTAAACAGAGTACACAGGCTTAAACCATCTCCACACATTGCAATTTGTAACGTGTACATCAGCTATAGGGACATATAGGTGTACACACATAGGGATGTGGGAATCTGCCAGTTTCGGTTTATCTGTTTCTCATTTCTCCTGGCCTTAAGTCCAGCTCTCCTCATCTCCACACCCACTTGCAATTAAAAAGCAACAAGACGTCATCGCGCAAATTCATCAGCGTTTGCATGCAATTTTCTCCTAACGTACACATTCGTATAGAGTTTTGCTTAATAGACACGTTTTCTGATTTCCTCTGATGTAATGAATTTCTAGAATGTTATTTTCATGAATGTATGCATTTCTGTGCACTTTGCTTGACCAGAGAACTCTGCTAGAAACTTGCAGAAGGTTGATTTTTGAAAGATGGCTGCATTTCAGCTGGCGTATTGTTTTTAAAATGTGAACCTGCTAGATTCACCTTTGGATGTGCACAGAATGAAATCTGTGCCTTGTCTTTTAGATTCTAGGACTGCAGGCAGAGGCTGGCTTGCTTGCTATTGATCTTATGGCGGCTATGATCTACCTCTACAGTTGGAGGCAGTTGCTGGGAATCAGAAGAGTGTGTGTGTGTGTACGTGCATGCGTGCACGTGCAGGCGCGCAGAGGGTGAGGAGTTCTGTTGAACTTATTCAGCTACAGGGCTCTTATGTACATGCAGGTCCCACTTAACAAACACAATGCGTTTCCTGGAAAGTGTTCATTAGGCAAGTGTTCACATAAAGTCCACAATTTCCATTGATTCCTATGGGAAAGCGTGTTCTCCTTCATGGAGAGCACATGTTGCGATGGGGTCTAACAAGACACCTCACTGTTGACGGGCGGGGGAAAGTAGTTGACCACCTTTGCGATTGGGCTCCTCTTGTCGTTGGGGAGAATTTGATGTTGCCATTTTTTGATTGACAGCCAAGAAGTCTTTTATTCCCTGCGTGCAGTGTTGAGCTTCCTCTTTTCGCTGCGTGCATTGGACCACCTGCCCACCCTCCCTATATTTAGGGTTGTTGGCATTGACCTTGCTATGGCTGTCATGGGGCCGTCTGCTTTTGGGGCAGGGGCCCGGTAGGAATTTTGTCCATTTGGCTGATTGGCTGGTGCCATTTGGGCTTTGCCTACTGCGTAGCAAATCGTCACAACTTGTAAGGTTGTGGTTAGGCATTGGTTTTATGAATTGGTAGGTGGAGGGGCATGGATTGACTGTGCCTTCCCCTCCAATGCTGCTGCAAGGATATTCCGTTAAAGGAATACAGGGCTCGCCATGCTTTTGTCCGAACCCCTGTCAAGGGGCTAGGGCCACGCAAGAGCCCCTGGGAGCATTTGGGGAGAGGTGAGGGCATGGCACCCAGCTCCATCTTTCCCCCCAAAGTGTTTCCCCCTTTCTGACTTTCGTGGTCGTGTGAATGTCAGTCTGTCCCTGTGCGGGGTCAGATAGTCACAACCAATGCCTAAGCAACCACTCACATTTTTTGTATTTTAATAAAGTTGTGGCCAAAATTATGCCAAAAACCTTAAACAAAAATTCTGTGTGAATTGTGTTTTATTGGGGTGGCTTGGGGACCTCGACACGCAGCTTTTCTAACTTGTCCTTTGTCTGATCTCTCGCTTCGCTTCCTCCATGGCTTCTTCCTGAAATGGCTTCAGCCACCCAGCAAAAGAGAGGCAATGGGAAAACATTTTTTTTAAAAAAAAATATATAAAAAACTCTCCTACTCTCTGATTTGTCCAATTTCCCTTCCTCACCTCCCCGCATAGTTTCTGCCTGAAAATGGCTGCCACCAATTAGCAAAGCACAAGCAAGGAAGGAAGTGGGAAAATTCTGCCTGTTCAGATATCTGAATATGCAAAGTGTAAAGCGAAGTTTGGGCATCACTCTTTATGTTTGGATAACTGAATTTTTGCACAACGAGCAGGTGAATAGCAGGACCTGCATTTACAGTACCTATGATAGCAAAGGAAGTGCTTATAACACCCTAAGGAACTACGTTAGTCTGCTTACTTTAAACAGTCAGGCAGCATTGTGGCTTGGCCACGGCCCCGTGCCAACAATCTGGAGCCTTCTTGGGGAGGCCTGCAGGGCTGCCTGCAGACTGGTCAGTGGCTGGCAGACCTGGGTACAGGGATTCCCCAGGGCGCAGGGCCAACTGGGTGATGAGACCATAATGGAGCCTTCCTGGATCAGACCACAGGACTGTCTTCTCTAACATCCTGTTTCTTACACTGGCCAGTAATATCCAAGGCAACACCATGACCAAGTGCAACAATGCGATGTCAATATAAACTCTTTATATAATCTATACAGAACACTGAACAGTATGAAATATATAAATTATGCACCATCTGCAAAACCAAATAAACAAATCTTGTAAATCTTTGAAAATCACAAAATATGCACTCTTGATGGATTCTCTTGAAAACATAGAACATATTTGGTTCTATGTTTATTTGGTTCTATGTTGTCAAGAGAATCCATCAAGAGTGCATTTTTTGTGATTTTCAGAGATTTACAAGATTTCTGTTTATTTGGTTTTGCAGAGAGTGCATAATTTATATATTTCAAACTGTTCAGGGTTCTGTACAGATTATATAAAGAGTTTATATTGACATCACATTGTTGTACTTGGTCATCGTGTTGCCTTGGATATTACTGTTTGCAACACAGGGGTTTAATTGTTTGGTTACTTATTGTCTTACACTGGCCAGCCAGATACTTATGAGAAGCTCATAATAAACAGCAGCTTTATCCTGCTTGTCATTCCCAGCGACAGATATCAGAGACATGCTGCCTTTGACAAGGGAGGTAATAAATAGCCACCAGGAATAGCAGCCACTGATTGCCTTAGCCTCCACAAATTTTCTATTCCCCTTTTAAAACCATCCGCGTTTGCCATCACCAACTTGTGGGAGCAAATCCCATTGTTGAAGAAGTGTGCAAGATGGTTTGGGAAATGGTCCAGTTTTCAGGACAGTGTAGCTGCTGCATTTTCAAGCACCCACACTCCGTTATCAGTAGAGATGGATGACTCCATTTTGGTTTCTCTCTGCTTCCTATTTTCCGATCTTCAGTTCCATTCTCCACACCATTTTGCGAATATTGTTTTCAAGTCCTCGTGAAAATTCACCTGTGTTTTAATGTGAATTGTCACACTATGTACAAATTTGTAAACAATGTTGCCTAGGATACATTCCCTCCCACCCCCCCAAAAATTGTTGTTGTTTAGTCGTTTAGTCGTGTCCGACTCTTCATGACCCCATGGACCAGAGCATGCCAGGCACTCCTGTCTTCCACTGCCTCCTGCAGTTTGGTCAAACTCATGCTGGTAACTTCGAGAACACTGTCCAACCATCTCGTCCTCTGTCGTCCCCTTCTCCTTGTGCCTCAATCTTTCCCAACATCAGGGTCTTTTCCAGGGAGTCTTCTCTTCTCATGAGGTGGCCAAAGTATTGGAGCCTCAGCTTCACAATCTGTCCTTCCAGTGAGCATTCAGGGCTGATTTCCTTAAGAATGGATAGGTTTGATCTTCTTGCAGTCCATGGGACTCTCGAGAGTCTCCTCCAGCACCATAATTCAAAAGCATCAATTCTTCGGTGATCAGCCTTCTTTATGGTCCAGCTCTCACTTCCATACATCACTACTGGGAAAACCATGGCTTTAACTATATGGACCTTTGTCGGCAAGGCGATGTCTCTGCTTTTTAAGATGGTGTCTAGGTTTGTCATTGCTTTCCTCCCAAGAAGCAGGCGTCTCTTAATTTCGTGGCTGCTGTCACCATCTGCAGTGATCATGGAGCCCAAGAAAGTAAAATCTCTCACTGCCTCCATTTCTTCCCCTTCTATTTGCCGGAAGGTGATGGGACCAGTGGCCATGATCTTCGTTTTTTTGATGTTGAGCTTCAGACCATATTTTGCGCTCTCCTCTTTCACCATCATTAAAAGGATCTTTAGTTCCTCCTCACTTTCTGCCATCAAGGTTGTGTCATCTGCATATCTGAGGTTGTTGCTATTTCAAAAAAAAATTATGAACCCTTAAAATAAAACATGTTTGTATGTTATTTTCACTAAATGTGCCTTTTTAAATGCATACTTTACCCCCATTCAACACAGCTTTCTACACAATACTTGGCTGAAGAAGCTGCACTGCAAAATCTGGGGTAGTATGAATTTAGGAAGATGGCTGTGTTTTGGTTTGTGCGTATAGTTTCAGGAATTCTGAAGTTGGTAGATTCACATTTAAATGCCAATGGAACTGAATTTCTCCCCCATCCATCTTCGCCAGCCGTGCAGTGCAATTCCACTTTAAAAAGCAAGAGAGGAAACCTTTTCTTGTTTCAGATCAGAGCCATTGTTTAAGCTTCCTGTTGTTATTATTCCGACACAAAGAATTTTAGGTCTTGGCTGCCGACATTCCAAAGCGACCCTCGGGTTCTAAACAATGTTTCACCCTAGGAATGTTTTCCATCTTGGAATCACATCATCTGCATTTTTTGTAATAATAATTAAAAAAATAACAATCTGGATATCTTTCATGTGGGTATATTTTATTGAAATATCGACGCCCGACCCCAATTAAGAAGCTGTTCTTTTCATCATCATTAAATTAGTTCGATAACAATGTGAGTTTATTTTTATTTTTAAGTAGGAATTATTTCACCCTTGCAACTAAATGTCCTTTTCTTTAGCTGTAGCATGTTTTGGCTGTATCCTCCGCCAGAAATAGAACCCAAAATAGCACCCAGAAATGAATCAATAAAATGCTATTTTCCTTTGCATTTTATGAATTGCGTGTCACTTGCATGCTGTTATTTTTTTGAAAAAGAAACACAGAAATGACACATTTTCTATAAAGAAAATAAGGAAATCATCTGTAGACTGTGAGCTTTCTGATAGACTTGAGATTGTTAATTTTTTTAGAAGTAGAAGCTGCAATCCTAAACATACTCACTTGTGAAGAAGACCCAATGGGGCTTCCTTTTGAGTAAATATGCACAGGGTTTTGCTGTAAGGGGTCGGATCTTAGTTTGAAAACTTTGAAAAGATCAGCCTAGTAGGTGTATAATTAACCCGGAGAGGAACTAGGACAGGCATAGGCAAACTCGGCCCTCCAGATGTTTTGGGACTACAACTCCCATCACCCCTGACCACTGGTCCTGTTAGCTAGGGATGATGGGAGTTGTAGTCCCAAAACATCCGGAGGGCAGAGTTTGCCTATGCCTGAACTAGGAGGAGAAATGGATATTAGGCCAGAGAAAGTTCCAGAGAGACAGAAAGAAAAAGGAAGGTGGGAAACCGATTCATTACCTCCAGGACATGAAAAGTTTGGACAACTAAATCAATGTCTGTTTGGGTTTCCCAGAAGACTTTCTAACTAGAATGTGCTGTCAAGTATTGTTTTGGGGAAAGTGAATTTAAATAGGTTTGCATTAGAAGGAGAACAGAACCAAGTTTCTCCCTGCCCCTAAAACGGGTCAACGCTCAGTAGGACAGTAGAACTGAGACTCCAAGTGTCTGGACAATATTTGATTTCAGGCAATGAGATTGCGAGAGGATGAATCCCTCAGCTTTTAGTCATCTCCTTGACTTCTCTGCACACGGTTCACAGAATGCCAATTCCCACAAGTTAACTGAGATCATTTTTATTCCTTTGGAACAGGGGTCAGCAAACTTTTTAAGCAGGAGGCTGGTCCACTTTCCCTCAGACCTTGGGGGGGGGGGGCTGGACTATATTTTGAAGAGAAAAAAATATGAATGAATTCCTACGCTCCACAAATAACCCAGAGATGCATTTTAAATAAAAGCACACATTCTACTCATGTAAAAACACCAGGCAGGCCCCACAAATAACCCAGAGATGCGTTTTACATAAAAGGACACATTCTACTCATGTAAAAACATGTTGATTGCTGGACCGTCAGCAGGCTGGATTTAGAAGGCAATTGGGCCGGATCTGGCCCCCAGGCCTTAGTTTGCCTACCCATGGGGAAGAGTAACCTTCTTGGGCTATGCAGAAATAGCAACAGTTGAAAATATATATAAATTAAAACTTAGTCACTAAAATATAACCTAAATTTATCATTTAAGGCCTTAATCATTATGGATAGCACAACTTGTTCCCTACGTTTTATGGCAATCGCACAGAATTTTGAAGTTTGGATTCATTTGGAGATTTTTGCATAGCAGGGGTAATACATACCGAGCGTATAACCCCATAGAGACGGCAGCGTAACAAGGCATGAGAGACAGTTTCTACCTCCAACAAGCCACAGGGGCAGACTCGTTCCACGTATGGTTTATCCTCGAATCTGCCCTGCAATAGACTCTATTGATGGAGGATCTTTCTCATAGTCTGAAGAGGGTGCCTGGGACTCAGCTTCCGTGTCTGGCTGGCTCGTTGCATTGCAAATTTATTTATTTTAAAAATGCACACATCACAGCGACACAGAACTATTCCAGTGTTAAATGGTGTGCAAATGAATGTCCAGAATGCGCCTATTCCTGTGTCTTCAGAGTCTTGTTTCCTCAATAGTCTTCTGCAGTTTGGCACCTACCCAGATTAGGCAGAGAGTGTCCTGGTTGGAGGGTCTAAGAAAGCCGATAGGGTGCTCAGGGATGCAAAGCCTCTGTAGTAAAACCGTGAGACGTATTTTGTGCACACACAGTAAGCGGAGAAGGGTCTGGCCGCCGGCTTGGAATCTGAACGCTGGCAAATCCGACTGGGAAGCAAGAACGCCAACAATGTGGACGCTTGAAGTTTCTCACAGCGGCACATGCCATTCATTCGAGCCGGCTGATCAAATGTGGGAAACGGCGGAAGGTTTTCTCAGCTGTACAGGAGCAAGTGCCTCGCTGTGTTTGCATGGCCATGAGAACACTGTGCATGCACCCTGCTGCGGTCGTTGCTGTGGGGCCCCATTGCCAAGCATAAAGGGAGGCCTTGGCCAGGGGTGGGCAGTGGGGAGAGGCCTCCCTGGACCCCGGGCTTCCCATCCGCTGCATTGCTGTGCTAACTGGGAGGGAGAAGGGTGCTGTGGTACGATACAATACAATACGATATCTTTATTGTCCTTGTCCCATACAGAACAATGAAATTGAAAATTGGATTTGATATCCCACTTTCTCACTACCCTAAGGAGTCTCAAAGCAGCTAACAATCTCCTTTCCCTTCCTCCCCCACAACAAACACTCTGTGAGGTGAGTGGGGCTGAGAGACTTCAGAGAAGTGTGACTAGCCCAAGGTCACCCAGCAGCTACATGTGGAGGAGCAGGGAATCGAACCCGGTTCACCAGATTACGAGTCTACCGCTCTTAACCACTACACCACACTGGCTCTCTACAAAATCTACATAAGACATAAGACATTCAAAAACCCCTAAAAACTCTAAAACCCCATTTTAAAATACAATATACTATAGAGACTCCTTATGCTGCATTTAGAACCAGAATTGCATTTGCGTAGAAACTGTTTCTCAGGTGGCTAGTGCTAGTTTTTATAACCCTGTACCTTCTTTCAGAAGGCAGAAGCTGAAAGTGATCATTTCCGGGGTGCGTATTATCCTGCGCTATCTCTGCAGCTTTCTTATGGCACCTGGAAGCATAGATTTGATCTAAGGTGGGAAGAGTGCACCCAATTATTCTCTCTGCAGTCTTTACAACCCTGGACAGCATTGTTTTTCCCCTGACCGCAGTGGCGTAGCATGGGGAGTGCAGGGGGGGCCAGCCGCACCGGGCGCAACATCGGGGGGTTAGGGTTAGGGGGCGCAAATCCACGGGTTAGGGGCGCAAATCCACGGGTTAGGGGGCGCAAATCCACGGGTTAGGGGGCGCAAATTACTTGCCTTGCCCCAGGTGCTGACAACCCACGCTACGCCACTGCCTGACCGTGCAGCTCCCAAACCACACACACAGACCAAAGGTCAGTGCAGTGCACCACCACCACTGCTGTCACGTCCTGCTGGCCTTCCCACCACCAGAGCCCTCCTCTCTCTCTCCCGGCAAGGGCAGTGATGTGGTTGACAGCAGGCCAGCACCCCTCCCTGCCCACCACCCCTGAGGCCCACTATATAAAAAAGCATGCATTGTGGCTGCGAGAAGACAGTGGCAGGAGGTGCACATAAAAGGTGGAGTTCGGAGGGTGACAACATGAGAACAGGCTTTTTGTGTGATGGCTCCCCGACTATAGAATGCTCTCCCCAGAGAGGCTCGCCTGATGCCATCATGACGGGCAAAAACATTCCTTTTTACTCAGACCTTTGGCCATGGAATAATCTATGGCGTCTTAAAGGTGTGAGGGCAGGGACTGTTCTCATGATTAATTGTATTATAATGCTATTACAAGGGAAGCAGGTGGCGCTGTGGGTTAAAACCACAGAGCCTAGGACTTGCCAATCAGAAGGTCGGCGGTTCGAATCCCTGTGACGGGGTGAGCTCCCATTGCTCGGTCCCTGCTCCTGCCAACCTAGCAGTTCGAAAGCACCACAAAGTTCAAGTAGATAAATAGGTACCGCTCCAGCGGAAAGGTAAACTGCGTTTCTGTGTGCTGCTCTGGTTCGCCAGAAGCAGCTTAGTCATGCTGGCCACATGACCAGCTCCCTCGGCCAGTAAAGCGAGATGAGTGCCGCAACCCCAGAGTCGGTCACGACTGGACCTAATGGTCAGGGGTCCCTTTACCTTTTACCTAATGCTATTACAATGGTATATACAACGTTTGTTTGGTCTATCTCTAACCCAGTCTTGTCTACACTGAGTGGCAGCGGCTCCCCAGTGGTTCAGTCAGGAGATACTCCCAGACTTAATTGAAGATGCTGTGGAATTACGACATCAGGGAACGATGTTTACATCATGGCATTTTAAAAAACCTCAGCCGTCACGTATTCGAAGGTGCGGCTTTCCTGATCGTTCTTAACATTTGCCTGAAGAGTAACTGAAAAGTCTTGTTTATGGGATTTGAGGCCCTCCCCTTGTTGCAAGCGATCCTGTACCAAGTTGCAAAAGTGTTAAATGGAACACAACCGTTCAGCCGTCCTGCAGGAGACAAATAGCCCAGGAACAGAAAGAGAGCCTACCCAAGTGATGCTGACACAAAAACCCCCACGCATACACTAAGTAAAAGAACTTCAGCTTTACCACCCCACCGCCACCTCCCATCTCCCCCCTCTTTTCTTCCCCACCCTATGCTGCAAATAGCACTAGTATCTCACAACAAATATAACTGATCTGTAGAAAACACAGCCTTCGAAAGAGACAACGCACGTGCTTTTGTAAATGAGGAAAACCTTTGATAAAAATCATTAAAAACCAAAATAATAATAATCAAATAGCCCATGAGATCGGGGGCAGATAAATGCGCAACACACTGTTACCTACAGACTTCCACAGTCCACAAGGGGCCACGGCAGACCCTTGGCAGACATCAGTACAAAAAGGGATCCCCAAGCCGTCATCTTGGAAAACTACTGACCTAGTTAGCCTATTCTTCTCCATTTCCTTAACTTTGCTGCCCTCTTCTGTTTGTAATGTTCTTGCAAACAGAGTAGGCACTATTGAGAAGAAGAGATCTGCAAAGTCAGGCCAATGGCGGCACATTGAGTCCAGCATCCTAGAATCATAGAATCATAGAATCATAGAGTTGGAAGAGACCACAAGGGCCATCGAGTCCAACCCCCTGCCAAGCAGGAAACACCATCAGAGCACTCCTGACATATGGTTGTCAAGCCTCTGCTTAAAGACCTCCAAAGGAGGAGACTCCACCACACTCCTTGGCAGCAAATTCCACTGTCAAACAGCTCTTACTGTCAGGAAGTTCTTCCTAATGTTTAGGTGGAATCTTCTTTCTTGTAGTTTGGATCCATTGCTCCGTGTCCGCTTCTCTGGAGCAGCAGAAAACAACCTTTCTCCCTCCTCTATGTGACATCCTTTTATATATTTGAACATGGCTATCATATCACCCCTTAACCTCCTCTTCTCCAGGCTAAACATGCCCAGCTCCCTTAGCCGTTCCTCATAAGGCATCGTTTCCAGGCCTTTGACCATTTTGGTTGCCCTCCTCTGGACACGTTCCAGTTTGTCAGTGTCCTTCTTGAATTGTGGTGCCCAGAACTGGACACAGTACTCCAGGTGAGGTCTGACCAGAGCAGAATACAGTGGCACTATTACTTCCCTTGATCTAGATGCTATACTCCTATTGATGCAGCCCAGAATTGCATTGGCTTTTTTAGCTGCCGCGTCACACTGTTGGCTCATGTCAAGTTTGTGGTCAACCAAGACTCCTAGATCCTTTTCACATGTACTGCTCTCAAGCCAGGTGTCACCCATCTTGTATTTGTGCCTCTCATTTTTTTTGCCCAAGTGCAATACCCTGTTAAAATTCATCTTGTTTGTTTTTGCCCAGTTCTCTAATCTGTCATGGTTGTTTTGAAGTGTGATCCTGTCCTCTGGGGTGTTAGCCACCCCTCCCAGTTTGGTGTCATCTGCAAATTTGATCAGGATGCCCTTGAGTCCATCATCCAAGTCATCGATAAAGATGTTGAATAAGACTGGGCCCAAGACAGAACCCTGTGGCACCCCACTAGTCACTCTTCTCCAGGATGAAGAGGAACCATTGATGAGCACCCTTTGGGTTCGGTCAGTCAGCCAGTTACAAATCCACTGAGTGGTAGCATAGTCAAGACCGCATTTTACCAGCTTCTTTACAAGAATATCATGGGGCACCTTGTCAAATGCATTGCTGAAATCAAGGTAGGCTACATCTACTGCGTTCCCTTCATCTACCAGGCTTGTAATTCTGTCAAAAAATGAGATCAGGTTAGTCTGACATGACTTATTTTTCAGAAATCCATGCTGACTATTGGTGATCACAGCATTCCTTTCTAGGTGCTCACAGACTGTTTGCTTAATGATTCTCACAGTGGCCGACCAGGTGCCTGGGGGAAAACCAGGGAGCAGGATTCGAGAACAAGAGCCCTCGCACCACTGGTGATTCCCAGCAGCTGGTGTTCAGAAGCATGGCTGCCTTTGAATGTGGAGGCAGAGGACAGGCATCGTGGACAGGAGCCGTTGCTAGCCTCTACCTCCATGAACCAGGTTGAGAAAGGCTCAACTTCAGCGTAGCTGCAGCACTTCCTCATTCATTTCACTGGGAATGTTCAGCTGGATCAGTATTCAGGGATCCTTAAGAAAACCCACTTAAATCTTAATTGAAATTAAGGAACAATTATCCACAATATTTTTAATAATATGATATTAATGTTCGTAAATACCAACCAGCTCTTCCCAGGATCTTTTTTAGAAACCAAAAAAAAAAAAAAAGAAGAAAAGTTTTTGGTTTTTTTAACTGATAAAGCAATTTGTGAGTTTGGTCCCATGACGCCAAAGTCATGTATTGGTCTGCCATCTTGATTCAAAATGGGGCGCGGTGTAAAGGTGGTGTCTCCCCTTCATATTAACACCCTGGCACAGTCAGCTCGGTATTTACAGTCTTTATTATATATGTACAGTGGACGCTCGGGTTGCAAACGTGATCCGTGCGGGAGGCAAGTTCGCAACCCGCAGCGTTTGCAACCCATAGCGCTATGTCTGCACACGTGCGGTTTGTGATTCGGCGCTTCTGCGCATACGCAAAGCACGATTTAGTGTTTCTGCACATATGCGTGAGTGCCGAAACACAGAAGTAACCCGTTCTGGTACTTCTGTGTTCCGGCGCTTCTGTAACCCGAAAACACACACCTTGAAGTGCCTGTAAACTGAGGTATGACTGTACAAGAAACAGGTACAATTCAGGATTATACGTCCGAACCTGTCGAGTCAGATTCGGGGAGTGGCTTCCTTCGATTCGCGCACCAACAAAGTAGGCGTGGGAATCGCGTGAGACATCTTTGATCCTTATGTTTCATTTCCCTCCTTGTCTGTGCTGTTTTGAAAGCCCCCTTCCTTCCAGAGTCTTGAGCTCCCTTCCTCTGGACGCTTGCAGGGCTCTGCAGCACCCCTGAGCCCTTCCTCCTCCTGGCTAGTCTCCGCCCTCTCTTCCGCTTCCACAGCACTCCTGAGCCCTTCTTCCTCCTGGCTAATCTCCGCCCTCTCTTCCGCTTCCACAGCATCCCTGAGCCCTTCCTCCTCCTGGCTAATCTCCGCCCTCTCTTCCGCTTCCACAGCATCCCTGAGCCCTTCCTCCTCCTGGCTAATCTCCGCCCTATCTTCCGCTTCCACAGCATCCCTGGGCCCCTGCTCTGCCTCTTCTGTCACTTGCTCCTCTGAAGTCTCCCTGACACCCGGCATCCAAACATCAAAAGGAAGCCCTCATGCCAAGTTTGGTGACAGCTGAACCTCTGCAAAAGAAAAAGGAAAGAAAAAAAGAGTGAAGCCATGCCCAAGTCACATTTCAGTCTTCCATCTTGATTCAAAATGGTGCCTGGTGTCTAAATGGCAATGAAGACTTTTGAGAGGCATCCAAAAACAGAAGTACTGTTTTGAGGGGATAGGAGGCACGCAGATGTGGAGGACTCCCTGGTCCTGAATGGGGTAACTGTGCCACTGAAGGACTAGGTGCACAGCCTGGGAGTCATTTTGGACTCACAGCTGTCCATGGAGGTGCAGGTTTATTCTGTGTCCAGGGCAGCTGTCTACCAGCTCCATCTGGTACCCTACCTGCCCACAGACTCTCGCCAGAGGGGTGCATGCTCTGGTTATCTCCTGCTTGGACTACTGCAATGCTCTCTGCATGGGGCTGCCTTTGAAGGTGACTTGGAAACTGCAATTAATCCAGAATGCGGCAGCCAGACTGGTGACTGGGAGTGGCTGCAGGGACCATGTAACACCAGTCCTGAGAGATCTGCATTGGCTCCCAGTACGTTTCCGAGCACAATTCAAAGTGTTGGTGCTGACCTTTAAAGCCGTAAACGGCCTCGGTCCAGTATATCTGAAGGAGCGTCTCCAACCCCATCATTAAGCCCAGACACTGAGGTCCAGCTCCGAGGGCCTTCTGGTGGTTCCCTCCCTGCGAGAAGCCAAGTTACAGGGAACCAGGCAGAGGGTCTTCTTGTTATTGGCGCCCTCCCTTCAGATGTCAAGGAAGTAAACAACTATCTGACTTTTAGAAGACATCTGAAGGCAGCTCTATTTAGGGAAGTTTTTAATGTTTGATGTTTTATCGTGTTTTTAATATATTCTGTTGGGAGCTGCCCAGAGTGCCTAGGAAAACCAGCCAGATGGGTGGGGTATAAATAAATTATTATTATTATTATTATTATTATTATTATTATTATATTGAGAACAAGCATCAAACCAGCAGACAAACTGCTTTCTGAAATATGTTGTAGATGTATATTTGCCTTAAGAACTCCTGATACATGATTTTATTGAATTTCCCCTCAATATCCTCTCATTAAAAGTCACAGATTCCTACTCCTTTGACCCCCAGACAGGCTATTATTTATTGGTCCTCTAGTCTTAAAACCTCTTCAAGTCTGCCCCCAGGAACGTTCTCATTTCCCCAGTAAAAATCAGGTCTCTCTTTCTCCCCCTGCTTGATTTAAAAGAGTGCTTGCTTTGACATGTGGTGTTGACAATTTGCATTTTAACAGTTTATAATCATTTTAATCATTTTAAATCGCAGTCTCGGCTGCCACAACTGTCAGTGTTTAAGAGTGAATAACAGGGACGTGAGGCCGATGCAGAGAGCCTGCCGCAAATATTGTCTTCCGAAATAAAATTGAGCCCTGCTAGGCCCTTTTGGGGGCTTCTCTGAAACACCTGAAATCCTTACCTGCAGAACAATTATTATGTATTCATTTGCGTGAAAGGCAAGTTGCATTTTTAAGGCAGACGGGGGGAGGAAATAGTTTCGACAAGGTTTCATCTCACTTTACTGGAGATAGATTTCAAGGCAAATTTGGAGCTTCGGGGACAGCTACCATATTTTTTGCTCTATAAGACGCACCAGACCATAAGACGCACCCAATTTTTGCAGGAGGAAAACAAGAAAAAATAATATTCTGAATCTCAGAAGCCAGAGCAACAAGAGGGATCGCTGCGCAGCGAAAGCAGTGATCCCTCTTGCTGTTCTGGCTTCTGGGATAGCTGTGCAGCCTGCATTCACTCCATAAGATGCACACACATTTCCCCTTACTTTTTAGGAGGGAAAAAGTGAGTCTTATAGAGCAAAAAATATGGTATATGTAAGGCAAACAGCATCAGGAGCTGCGGGGAGAGAGTACAGCCCCATTGCCCCCTTTGTATTTAATAATAATAATAATAATAATAATAATAATAATAATAATAATAATAATATTTTATTTATACCCCCCTTCCTGGTTCAGAAAACTGGACTCAGGGTGGCTAACAACAAATTTAAAACACTTAATTGTATTACAACACAGAAGCAGCATAAAATACAGTATAAAAACATGAATAACAATAAAATTCAAAGTTCAAAAATCAATTTGGGGAAAATCCATCCAATAAGCATTAGATCATCACCAGGGCTAGCTGGAAGAATTAGTCCTACTTGGGCCAGTAAGGAGACCAGGAGAGAATTAGCTGTGGGGTCTCAGAGCGGGTAATCGTCATAAAAGGGGAGGGGGAGGGAAGAGAAGGGAAATAAAAGATCAGGCTGAATTCAAATTAAAGGCCAGGGAGAGAATAGCTTTGTCTTACAGGCCTTGCGAAAGGAGGTTAAATCCTGAAGGGCCCTGGTCTCATAGGACAAAGCATTCCACTAGGTTGGAGCCATCACTAAAAAGGCCCTGGCCCTGGCGGAGGATAGTCTGACTTCCTTAGGGCCCGGGACCTCTAAACTATGGTTATTCATGGACCTTAAGGTCCTCTGAGGGGCATACTAGGAGAGGCGGTCCTGTAGATATGAGGGTCCTTAGCCACAAAGGGCTTTAAAGGTCAAAACCAGCACCTTGAACCTGACCCTATACTCCACGGGAGCCAGTGCAACTGGTAAAGCACTGGGTGAATATGCTCCCATGGCAGGGACCCTGTGAGGAGCCTCGCTGCAGCACTCTGCACCCGCTGGAGTTTCTGGGACATTTTCAAGGGCAGTGCGTAGAGCAAATTACAGTAGTCAAGCCTGGAGGTGGATGCATGGATCACTGTGGCCAGGTCGGGGCGGGAAAGGTAAGGGACCAACTGCTTAATGCGGCGAAGATAGAAGAATGTCGCCTTAGCTGTTGCTGTAACCTGCGCCTCCTTGGAAAGGGAGGCGTCAGGGATTACACCCAAACTCTTAACGGAAGGCACTGGCACTAATTGGGCCCTAGCAAGAGAAGGGAGTTGGTCCCTCATCCCCATGCCATCCCGACCCAGCCAGAGGACCTCTGTCTTTGAAGGATTTAGTTTCAATCGGCTCCCACGAAACCATCCAGCCACAGCTTCCAAGCATCTGGTCAGTGTGTCCGGGGCTGAGTCGGTATGGCCATCCATCAGCAGATAGAGCTGAGTGTCATCAGCATATTGGTGACAACCCAGCTCAAAGCTCCAGACAATCTGGGCAAGGGGGTGCATAAAGATGTTAAAAAGCATCGGGGGGAGGATTGCGCCCTGCGGCACCAAGGAATGGGGTGGTGATATCTCCCTCCCTAGTGCCACCATATGTCCCTGACCAGAGATAAAAGAGCACAGCCATTGATGGGCTGTGCCCTGTATCCCCACATTGGCGAGGCGGTGGTCCAGAAGATCATGATCGACCATATCAAAGGCTTCTGACAGATCTAAGAGAATCAGCAGTCCCAACCCACCTCAATCCAGTTGTCTATGGAGATCATCTGTTAGGGTAACCAGAGCCGTCCCAAAACCAGGATGGAAACTGGACTGAAATGGATCTAAAGCCGATGTTTCCTCCAGAAACCTGCCAAGCTGTTCAGCAACTCAATTACCTTACCCAGAAACAGAAGATTTGAAACTGGGCGGTAATTGGATAGGTCTAAAGGATCTAATGAAGTTTTCTTTAAGAGCGGACAAACCACTGTTTCCTTCAGCTCCCCTGGGAATGTCCCCGTGCCAAGGGACAAATTGATAATTTCAACCAGGGGAATCCGCGCGACGTCTGGGCATGCCCTAATCAGCCAAGATGGGCACGGATCAAGGGGGCAAGTGGTGGGCCTGCCAGCTCGGAGGAATCTATCCACATCAGCAGGGAGTATTTGATCGAAATGGTCCAACACTGGACCTGAAGACAGTCAAGGGGCCTCCAGTTCTACTACTGTATCTAAATTGGCAGGGAGGTCACGGCGGAGCAACAGGACTTTCTCTGCAAAAAAGCTCGCAAATGCCTCACAGCTATGAGTCGAATTTATGCTTAAATTTGGTTGTCCTCCTAAGGATGTTATTGACCTAATTATTCTAAAAAGTTGTGCCGGGCAAGAGCTAGCAGATGCAATGGAAGCTGCGAAGTAAGATTTCTTAGCAGGTTTCATAGCCATCTCATAGGCTTTCATAAGCGTCCTCTAAGATGTTCTTGAAGCTCCGTCGCGAGTCCGTCGCCATACTCATTCTAGCCATCTGAGGTCCCACTTCATTTTCCAGAGCTCCTTGGTAAACCAAGGGGCCCGGTTTCAGCAGGATCGCAGAGGGCGCTTAGGCGTGATCTCATCAATGGCTGCCAAGAACTGCTTATTCCAGTCCCCGACAAGGTCATCTAATGAGTCACCAGGGGGAGCAGGGTCCTGCAAGGCCTGACAGAATCTATCAGGATCCATCAGCCTTCGCGGGAGAGTCCAAATAGGCTCGCCACCTGAGCAGGGGAGTAGCGGGAAGTCAATCTTGGCTTTCAGAGCATAGTGATCAGACCATGGCACTTCCATAGGGGGGGAGCATGATCACATCTATGCCAGCACCAAAGATCAAATCCAGCGTGTGGCCTGCTTGATGAATGGGGCCCAAAACAAACTGGGAGAGCCCTAGTGTTACCATGGAAGTCACTAGGTCCAGAGCCCATGAGGAGGGGGGCGGCATCGGCATGGACGTTGAAGTCTCCCCAGGAGATTTAGGTTTGGGAACTCCAAGGCCCAGCCCGCCGCCACCTCCAGAAGATCTATCTAGACCAGCACTCTGTTCTTACAGGGGCCAACAATGGCCCTATGGGAAACCTGAAAGCAGAACCTGGGCACAAAATCACTCTGGCCTCCCGTGGTTTCAAGCAAATGGCATTGAGAAGCATTAATACTGATGGTGGAGGCAGAGCGTGGCCCTCCTGGCTAGTAGCCACGAATTAGTCCCACCCCTTTTTAAAGCAATCAAAGTTGGTGGACATCGCTGCCTCCTGTCACATTTTAACGATGTGGAATTGCAAATGGAATGGGACTTCTCCTCCATTCCTAGATGCCAGGCACTGAAGCTGGAGGTATGAGCCTTTGGCACTTCATTGTATCCTTAAACCTTTCTTTTTGAATCCAGTGGAAGCTGAAAAGTGCTTAGCTTTAGCTAGACTGCATCCCAATATTGCTCTCTCTCTCTATAAACATCTCCATAGGTCGCAGATGCAACTTTTTACCCTGGCATTTGACCCTTGAGGTGTATATTCTGTAACATTAAGTTGTTTTTAATATTGTGCTTTAATACTAATGCTGTGTTTTTACTGTTGGGCACTAGGGTGGATAATAATCTGTAATCATATCAATGTCCAGATATTATTATTATTATTATTATTATTATTATTATTATTATTATGACAAATTATATACCACCCTTTATCAAAAGATCCCAGGGCGGTGTACATTTAAAACACATTACAAAACATCAATAACATCACGTTACAAAACATAATAAAAGGAGGTTAATAAGAATAGGTAAATATAGATAGTTATAAGGATGAAAATGTATAGTTATAATAGGTTAAGTATAGAGCAAAGTTAAATGAAAGAGGGTAAGGATTTGCTGAAAAGACTTGGAAAACGGGAATACAAAAGGGGAGGTGTGAGGAGGTCAAGGAAATAAGCAAATGAGATCAAAGATGCTGAAAAATGGATTTATTCTTTTTAAAAATATCTTTCCCCCCCTCTTTTTTCTATTTCTTTTCCTTCTTTCTAGGTTGCCTTTTTGTCAACTTTCTTGTTAGCTTGTGTTTGTTAGTTTTTGTTTGTTTTTTCTTTATGTGTAATTTTTTGTATAATCTCAATAAATATTCTACAAATAAAAAAAACAAAAACAAAACATAATAAAAGGATATAGATATGCAATACTGCAATCTAGCTTGCAATACTACAATCAGGCACCAAGTGGCAGCCCCTGATCAGCTTTCCCATGCATTGCTGAAACTCAAGTGCAAATGATAAGAGCTAGATGGTGCTATTTAAACAAAATAATAATCACACATCACAGTTAGAACTGGCTGCTCAACTGGAGATATTTGGAGAGGCTCCCCCCCTCCTTATAATCTCTTTGCAGTTCATGTGCTCCCTTCGAGTCTCTCAAGGTTCTCATACCTTAGCCTTAGTCCAAGGACCGTGGTGAAGTGTTAGAGCATTTCTCTTGCATACAGATGGTTCCAAGTTCAATCCCCGGCATCTCCAGGTAGGGGTGGGATTGTCTATAATCCTGGAGAATCCCTGCCAGTCCATGCAGACATTACTGAGCTAGGTGGGATAGCAGACTGACTTAGTGTAAGGCAGTTTCCTAGGCTCCTTATTTAAAAGACCCTTAAACCTGTGCGCCATCTCCATGCCTGTAGGAGCTGGACACACAGTCCAGCTTTCTTGTGGACAAAGATCATTGTCATGGGAACATTGCACAAGCAGAGGCCAGTAAATGGGTTAAGAAGATTTTATTAGCTCTCGAAACCTCTACGTAATTTTTCAGTTTTTTGAGCTTTCATGGTGCTTTATCATTGCAAGAAAGATCAAGCAAAAAAATAATAATTAAAACACAGAATAAGCTAACATAGTGGAACAGCTTACAGTGTTTTGTTATTTTTAAAGCTAACCGTGGCAGACAGGAGCATCGAATACAAGCTTTAAAGACCTGGGCATATGAAAAAGTCTAAAAGTCACTAATGGCCAAGCTAGGCATATCATTAATTACGTGATTGCAATTAATGGGTACAGTGTCTAAATTTCAAATAGCAGGCACAGGGGGTGGGCAATCAAGTGGGGTGTGTGTGTGTGTGTGTGTGTGTGTGTGTGTGTGTGACATGAGTGGGAGGGGTTGCTACTCCCTTTCCCCCATGCTGTGGCCCGAATGGAAATAGCTCCTTGCTCAAAATTGCTATTAGCTGCAAGATGAACATTTCCGTTGGAGCAGGAGTTGGGGGGAGATTTCCACCTTCCCTTGACCCATAGTACTTCTTGAGGACAAGAACAATTCAACAACGAAAGCAATTATATATGTTGTTGGGCTGCAACCTCCATCACCCCGCTCCAACATTAGCTATGTTGGCTTACGGACCATGGAATCCACCAACTTGTGGAGGGCACAACGATTAAAGCTATCCCACATTAAAGCATCTACAGAGGACTTGGTGCATAGTTAAACTATGGAACTCACTCCCACAGGGGGCAGTGATTGTGGGGATTTATGCAGTCAAATATAACTGTGCACAATTGGCAGTAAGAAAGGGGTTAAGGATCACAGAGTTTTTAATTGCTAGAGAAGACTCAGATCCGTCATGAGCCCTCACCTTTGAGGAGGGAAGAAGTAAGGGTTGTTTCCTGTTCCTTTCTATCTCTTATCTTCTCTTTGAAGCATGTAACCAAGCAGATGTCTGAGGCTGTGACTGCAGACTCAGACCATGTGTTCGAGACCAACTTCTGTATTTTGTAACAAACAAAAAAAATCTTACCTGTGTTGTTTCTGCTGTAAGACTGAACGATGCATGAGTGAGACCTCTGATTACTGTAAGTAAAGCATTTAAACTTACTTCAGATAGTTGATACATTTTGTGCTCGCCAAAGGCTGTGGCAAAAGCAGAAATGCAAACAATTTCAGATACAAAATATCAATCAAAGCAACAACTAAAACAGATTGTAACCAGGGGGCCTCCACTACTATACAAAGTGGCTTTCAGATTCCTCAACTTATTTCCCAACAGTGATGGCCATCAACTCTTCGTCTTCTTCTTGTTGTTGTTTAGTCGTTTAGTCGTGTCCGCCTCTTCGTGACCCCATGGACCAGAGCACGCCAGGCACTCCTGTCTCCCATTGCCTCCCACAGTTTGGTCAAACTCATGCTGGTAGCTTCGAGAACACTGTCCAACCATCTCATCCTCTGTCGTCCCCTTCTCCTTGTGCCCTCAATCTTTCCCAACACCAGGGTCTTTTCCAAGGAGTCTTCTCGTCTCATGAGGTGGCCAAAGTATTGGAGCCTCAGCTTCAGGATCTGTCCTTCCAGTGAGCACTCAGGGCTGATTTCCTTAAGAATGGAGAGGTTTGATCTTCTTGCAGTCCATGGGACTCTCAAGAGTCTCCTCCAGCACCATAATTCAAAAGCATCAATTCTTCAGCGATCAGCCTTCTTGATGGTCTAGCTCTGACTTTAAAAGAGGATTGGACAAATTTATAGAGGAGAAGGCTGTCAATGGCTACTAGCCATGAGGACTATGCTCTGCCTGCACTGTCAGAGGCAGTGATGCTTCTGAATACCATTTGCTGGAAACCACAGAGGGAGGGGAGAGTGTTCTTGTGCCCATGTCCTGCTTGCAGGTTTCCCATAGGCATCTGGTTGACCACAGAATCATCTTGAAAGGACCCCAACCCCCATACAATGCAGCAATCACAACTGAAGCATCCATGGCAGATGGCCATCCAACCTCTGCTTGAAAACCTCCAAGGATGGAGAGTCCACATCTTCCTGAGGGAGACCGTTCCATGGTCAAATAGCTCTTGCTGTCAGAAAGTTCTTCCTGATGTTTAGGCAAAATCTCTTTCTTGTATCTTAAAGCCATTGGATCGGGTCCTACCCTCCGGCGCGGGAGAAAACAAGCTTGCTCTATCTTCCACGTGACAACCCTTGAGATATTCAAAGATAGCTATCACATCTCCTCTTTTCCAGGCAAAACATACCCAGCTCCTTCAACCATTCCTCATAAGGCTTGGTTTCCAGACCCTTGATCATCTTGGTCGCCCTCCTCTGCACACATTCCAGCTTGCCAGTATATCCTTCTTAAATTGTGGCGCCCAGAACTGGGCACAGGATGCTGTTCTGATCTAAATTGTAGCCCTGCCCATTGCCTTGTCGCTTTAAAATTAAAAAAAGGGGGGGAGATCTCATCACAGATTTCCTGCCTATTGTGAAGTTTGGGCTGAAAAGTCCCTGCCTTTAAAGAGTGGCTTGAACAGATAGGTTGGCAGTATGTCTGTTCCAGAACACAGGCTAGACCACAGAGCACAGCATGCGCCTTTTGGTATTCATTTGATGCGCCGTGGACACGGAACCACGACAACGGTGCTTCCATGCGCTACAGATCTGCCGTCTTAATTACGCACTGCACCAATTTGAATCTTTTTATAGGATTTACTTTTCGTCAAGTGCAAGAAATATTCCAACGTAATGTGCTTGAGATTTCAAGTGTACACAGATAATTGGTGCTCCCCGTGGCTTCCAGATGGTTTTCAAGAAAGCCCCCTAAAAAAAAAAATCTTCTGATTATGACAAGTGCAGAAAAAAAGGAGAGTGGGGATGCAAACAAATTTTAGGGAGGAAAAAGAAGCAATTCAAGCTGATATACGTGAGCTTCCATTCCAGGTGGGAAAGATGCTCAGAGTCTGTGATGGAGTCCAAGAAATCAGGACATCAGAGCATAGCTGTCAAGTGTCCCTTATTTGATGGGACAGTCGCTTATTCCAGCGCCATGTCCCGCTGCTGTCCCTTATTGATAGATGTCCTTTAAATGTCCCTTAAATGATGTCCCTTAAATTTCAAAGGAAGCAGCTCCTCTCCCTCCCTCCCTGCCAGCCAGGGAGGAGGGAGGCTCCAACTGTGTTGCTTGGCTGTGTTGCTCACCCAATAAGAAGTCTAAGAACGAGTGGGGGTGGGGGTGGAGCCTGCATGCCTTGTGTGTGGCTAGTTAATTGAAGCTGAGTTGGTTTTTGAATGCTGGACGCCATTTTGTTGCACGTGCTGCTGCAAACTTTGCAGTGCAAAGCCAGGCCGGGGAGCCATCTTAAGTTGAGGCTGCATAGGCCTTGTGGTGCATGTGATTCAGATTCTATTCAGTTGAACCTCTGGTTACAAAGTTGGTTGGACAGTGTTCTCGAAGCTACCGGCATGAGTTTGACCAGACTGTAGGAGGCAGTGGAAGACAGGAGTGCCTGGAACAGGTGAGGCTGCAGGTCCCTTATTTTGGCTGCTGGTCCCTTATTTTCAAGGCTGCTGGTCCCTTATTTTCAAATCTGTAAGTTGACAGCTATGCATCAGAGGTAGAGAAGGCTGGATTGCACATGAGATCATTATGCACAAATGCAAACAGTTTCTGATGCTCTTAGGATAGGAGTGACCATCATCACGAGAATGAGCGACTGGGACTCCTCTTGCTCTGCTGACACCTTACAGAATATTTGGCTTCCTTTTGGAGTCTGAGCCGCAGACTGGCCGTTCCTTTCAAAGTTAAAGCCATTATGCCATGAAAAGAGCTGGAGGTTTTCCTTGTTGTATCTCTGCGGCACACGCGACGGGTGCACATCTCAGGTCAACTCCCTTTTGCTGAGGAAACCCAAAGAGATCGGCTGCTCTGGACTGCTAGCCCTCACACGGTAGCCTTGGCGTGTCAAGCGAGAGGGAGGGAGGAACGCCAGCAGTCAGAGATAGCGAGCTTTTCTCCCTGTCTGCGAACTTGTAAGATGTGCTTTCAGATCACACAAAGAGACATCCCCATTGTGAGGCACTGCAGCTCCTTGCTTCCCTGACAAGTTCTGATATTTTCCCATTGATAACAGCTGGGTTTTATAACTGCAAAGAGCAGCTATTGCTTCCCTGTACCTGTAGGCTTTAGCAATATAAGGAGAGCCTGTCGGTTGGATCAGGCGAAAGGCCTGCTTACTGCATCATGTGTGTGTGTATTCAAACATTTTCACAATAACCTTCAAATTAAATACACTGTTTCATAAGTTGGCTTCCCACCCTCACTATTATTATTATTATTATTATTATTATTATTATTATTAGGGACGTGGGTGGCGCTATGGGTTAAACCCCAGAGCCTAGGACTTGCTGATCAGAAGGTCGGCGGTTCGAATCCCCGCAACGGGGTGAGCTCCTGTTGCTCGGTCCCTGCTCCTGCCAACCTAGCCGTTCGAAAGCACCTCAAAGTGCAAGTAGATAAATAGGTACCACTCCAGCGGGAAGGTAAACGGCGTTTCTGTGCGCTGCTCTGGTTCGCCAGAAGTGGCTTAGTCATGCTGGTCACATGACCCGGAAGCTGTATGCCGGCTCCCTTGGCCAATGAAGCGAGATGAGCGTCGCAACCCCAGAGTCGTTCACGACTGGACCTAATGGTCAGGGGGCCCTTTACCTTCTACCTCGGGTTACAGATACTTCAGGTAACAGATGCTTCAGGTTACAGACTCCGTTAACCCAGAAATAGTACCTTGGGTTAAAAACTTTGCTTCAGGATGAGCACAGAAATCGCATGGCGGCGGCAGCAGGAGGCCCATTAGCTAAAGTGGTACCTCAGGTTAAGAACAGTTTCAGGTTAAGAACGGACCTCCAGAACGAATTCAGTTCTTAAGCCGAGGTACTACATCATCATCTTCATCATTATTATAGTTTATATACCGCCTGTCAGGAACGTGGCTCCCCAGGAGCCAGCAGAAGGGTTAGCCCCGGAGAGTGAACAAGTCTGAGTTCCTGAGGAGGCAGAAGGGTTCAGCTTCAGAGCTAGCAGTTCAAAGGCCAACGGTTCTGATGAGGGAGAAGGACTGGTTTCCAAAACTGACACTGGCAGATGCAACTAATAGACTATATGGAGTTGGCAGAAATGACTGGCAGAATCCGAGACCAGGGAGAAGAGTCGGTGGAAGAAGATTGGAGGAAATTTAAAATTTATTTGCAGAAACACTGTAAAATTTTTGAATGCTGATGACATTGAGATGAATTGAAGGGGTTCTAGCAACAAGGTAAAATGTAAGAGGGGATTAATAATAGATAAACTAACAGGACATGAATTTGCTGAACAAATTTTAAAAAGGGATACAAAAACGGGAGATGTGAGGAAGTCAGGAAAATAAGTTAACTAAAGATGAGAAATCAAGAAAGAGGGAAATTTTGCTTTTCTTTTATATGTGTTTTTTCTTTTTTTCTTTTTTGTGTTTAATGTCTGTATTTTTTGTATTTTGTATTTTTGTATTTTTGTGTTTTGTATCTTTTTTGCTTTTGTATTTTCTGGACCTTTTTACTGATAAAACCTAATAAAATATTATATAAAAAAACTAAAAAAAACAAAACAAAACTGACACTCCTCAGCCCTCCCTTCACACTCCTAGCTCAGATGAAGAGGGAGATGGCCAAGGAGAGGCCAGACTGCCAGCAGATAAGGGAGAGACTCTATCCCATGGGTAGGCAAACTAAGGCCCTGGGGCCAGATCTGGCCCAATCGCCTTCTCAATCCGGCCTGTGGATGGTCTGGGAATCAGCATGTTTTTACATTACATGAGTAATAATAATAATAATAATTTATTATTTGTACCCCGCCCATCTGGCTGGGTTTCCCCAGCCACTCTGGGCGGCTTCCAACAAAGATTAAAAATACATTAAAATGTCACACATTAAAAACTTCCCTGAACAGGATTGCCTTCAGATGTATTCTAAATGTCAGGTAGTTGTTTATCTATTTGACATCTGATGGGAGGGCGTTCCACAGGGCGGGTGCCACTACCAAGAAGGCCCTCTGCCTGGTTCCCTGTAGCTTTGCTTCCCACAGTGAGGGAACCACCAGAAGGCCCTCGGCGCTGGACCTCCGTGTCTGGGCAGAATGATGGGGGTGGAGATGTTCCTTCAGGTATAAAGGAGAAAAAAAAGAAAAAATATATAAATAGAAAAAAAGCACTGGGGCTTGAACTAGGCAGCCCTTCCAATAGTGGGCTTCTGATAGCACTTCTAGTAGAGAACTGTCTTCTGTAAAACAGGACACCTGGTCACCCTCGCCCTAAAGAACACATGCCGCTAAGTTGCAGAACAGCAAAATACCGGATTCCCAACCTCCCCGTTATTTCCAACCTGCCCATCATGCATCTCTCTTCCTTTTTGTTATCTGCACCTGACAGCCCACTCCTCACAAAAAATAGTCACAGCGTAAGTCCCAGGGTACACTTATCTTTCATCTCAACCAGCAGTCCTTTGAGAACTCGGCAGAAAGGCTTTAGAAAAAGATGTCACTTGTTGTGACTGTCAAAGGAATTCTCTCCTGCTTCTTCAAGTGCTAGGGAACGATACGATACATATATAAAATATTATTTAGGTCATGCCGACGAGTGGCTTGGAAAACTTCCATGCTTTGTTCGGTGGCAATTCTGAGGCTTGTTATTGTTTTCCAGCGTTGAGGGCTTTAGCACGCAGATCGGTCTCTGTACAGCTCGCTGTTGCTGAGAGATACGAGATGAATGTGCTTTTAAAGAAGTTTAAGGTGCAGGCCCACCTTTCAGCCTCAGCGAGTTCTTTGGATCATCTCTGTGAAAGTTGCGAGGCCTTTCAACGTAAGTAGGCCATGTGTCGGAGAAGGCTTTTAGCGCAGAGCACCGACTACAGGAAACATCATTAGGCTTTAAAAAACAGTGGCAGAAGGAAACATGTATCATTAAGAGTCTGGGGAGACAGAGTTGTCAAAGGATTTAAACTCCTTCCTTGATTGACAGCTTGCTCTACAATTGCTGCTGGTGCGGCAGGGAGCATTGACTGCTTGGTGGAGACAGGGAGGAGGAGGAGAAGGGCCAAACCTTGTGATTTGTTCAAGTGGGAAGGCCATTAGTGAGCAACAAAGACTTGGCAGGTGTGGGGCACATGTGCTAGAGTGATGGAATGACACCAGGATGAGCGTACACCCATATACAGCACATGTCTTCAGCGCCTACATGGGATGGGTGTCGAGAGCACCTTCTCTTACTTTCCGATCACAGGAACGCAGGAGGAGCAGAGCAGCATTCCCAAGGAATAGGTCCTGGTGCAGTGGACCCACATTTGCTATTGTGGGCACCTCAAAAGCAGCAGAGTAACGGAAGCAAAACTGTGGAGGTTTTGTTGCATACAATCTATTTCTACTGATTAATCAAATAAAAGAACATAACAAGCATGTACGAGACACAGAGAAGAGTTTGGATTCGATATCTCACTTTAGCACTACCCTAAGTAGTCTCAAGGGATGCGGGTGGCACTGTGGGTTAAACCACAGAGACTAGGACTCGCCAATCAGAAGGTCAGCGGTTCGAATCCCCGTGACGGGGTGAGCTTCCGTCGCTCTGTCCCAGCTCCTGCCAACCTAGCAGTTTGAAAGCACATCAAAGTGCAAGTAGATAAATAGGTACCACTCCGGCGGGAAGGTAAACGGCGTTTCCGTGCACTGCTCCGGAAGCTGTACGCTGGCTCCCTCGGCCAATAAAGCGAGATAAGCGCAGCAACCACAGAGTCAGTCACGACTGGACCTAATGGTCAGGGGTCCCTTTACCTTTACCTTTACCTTTATTTATTATGACTTTTGTTATGTTGGTAATTATGTAAACCTTGTCATGTTGTAAGCCACGTTGAGCATTGTTTTAACTATGGAAAGGCGGCATACAAATAAAATGATGATGGTGGGTGTCTCCCCCTCCTGCTGAGACAAGCTCCCATCCCCTCTGGTCTCCCAGTACCAGAGGAGGCATGAACAGGGTGGAAGAGAAGTTAGCTTCACACAGGCCCAGTCTCTGATTGGGGAAAACCCTGGAGAGGGAGGAGGAGACATAGACAGTTGTGGATCCATGGGGATCCATGGGGAACCATGGGGCAAGACCTACCAGGGATGAACTGCTGTGCTCATTAGGCCTGACACTCCGCCAAGTCTATGCAGATTGTGTTAATAAAGAGTGAAGTCCAATTTGCTGGCTTGCTCCAGACACTCAACTGTGGAGAGTGCTGTTGCACCCGTCCTGCGTAACATTGTGTTTAATGGTTGCATCCCACCCTGGCACTTTAGGGAGAAGGGTTGGGAATAAATTATAATCATCCTCATCCTCAGCCCTGAGTGGCCCTGGTACCCTGGACCCACCGTGCTTCTGAAGCTGGCACCTGTGAGCAATTTCCTCTTCTGACTCAGAGATCGTCGTTTCACCTGTTGTAGAAGGAGGATCTCCTCCAGGGGTCATGACACCCTCTCCCAGGAAAATCTGGCCCCTGCTCTCCTTTCACGCTGGTGGGAATGCCTTGGGAGTACAGTACAGAGAATAAAGAGAAAGTTGCAGAGAGTCCCAGACTTAAAAGAAAAAGCCAGCGATTCCTCTGGGTCCATAATGCAGAAAATGCAGCTTGCGCTATATCTGGGTCACAGAGCTGCCAAGCACACCCCCCCCCCCATATGGCTGATGCAGCTATTGAATCTGCTGCTGGAAGGGAGTGGAGGGGGGGGAACACAGCCCAAACTGAGAGTGACACTAATTGTTAGGCAGCCTCCAGAAAGTCTCCTGTACATTGGCAAATTAGCCAGGTACCATTTTCTCCTCTGCGCACTGTTGCATAACGTTTCCAGGAAGAGGTTTGTGGGGAGGGATGCCTAATTTAGGAAAATCTCCAACCAGAGCTCTTGTTAGAGAACTTCCCTCGCACATGGCAACAGTCAAGGGAGAGAATGTTCATTCTTCAGCAGCCTGAACTGCAGGATCCGAGCTATAGCAGAGTCTGCAAACTTTATTTTGCCCCATATAATGAGTAATTATTTTGCGGGATTCAGTGGCACAAATTACGACATCGTCACTGAGAGAAATGGGAAATCAAGAAAGATAGGAATTCACGGAGGATTGAACACGATTGATGACTATGATGATTAAATGGACCATCCATGTACAGAGGGGGTTATAGCTTAGCTCGCCATTTTCTGGGGATAAACAAGAAGGGAGTGTCGGATGTCTTAACACGCTGCTAATGAGCTCCCAGCAGATTCAGGACAGACCAAAGAAATGTATTTTACAGTTAAATTATGGAGTTTTTTTCCTGCAAGAAGCAGTGATGGCCACCAACTTGGATGGCTTTAAAAAAGGATTAGACAAATTCACGCATGAGAGCCATTAAGCCAGTGTTCCACCTCCACTGTCAGAGGCTGGGAATCTCAAGTGCGGAGAGTTCTGTTGCCATAGGCATCTGCTTGGCCACTGTGAGAATAGGATGCTGGACAAGAACCATAGCATTGTCAAGTTGGAAGGGACCCAAGGGCCATCTAGTCCAGCCCCCTGCAATGCAGGAATCTCAACTAAAGCATCCATGACAGATGGCCATCCAACCTCTGCTAAAAAGTCCCCAAGGAAGGAAAATCCACCAGCTCCATTAGTCTGTTCTGCTGTGACTCTCAGAAAGTTCTTCCTGATGTTTCGTCGGAATCTCCTATGGCTTGAAGCAATAGGTTTGAGTCCTACCTCCAGAACAAGAAAGGAGATATAGTCGTACCTTGGAAGTCGAACAGAATCCGTTCCGGAAGTCCATTCGACTTCCAAAACATTTGGAAACCAAGGCGCGGCTTCCGATTGGCTGCAGGAAGCTCCTGCAGCCAATCGGAAGCCGTGGAAGCTGTGTCGGACATTCAGGTTCCAAAGAATGTTCGCAAAGTGGAACAGTCACTCCTGGGTTTGCGGTGTTCAGGAGCCAAAATGTTTGGCTGGCAAGGCATTTGACTTCCGAGGTACTACTGTATACATCAGTTTGCTTCAACTTTGCATTTTGACACCTAATGAGTGTCCAAAATCTGCAAGGCCAAAATGCATTGGGCTTGTTTATAAATAAAATCCTATACAGCATTTTGAGATTTTTCGCCTTCCCTTTTGGGGAGTAGATGAGCCACTGGCCTGATCCAGACGTCTCTTCTTACGTCTTTATGTCCAGCAGCATGTGTATGGAAGCAATGCTGGGCAATTTGCTCTATCTTCCACGTGACAACCCTATTCTCGTAGTCTGCATGTATCCCTTTTGCCGGGCTATTGTTAAGGCATTGCTGTCCTGTCTGCACAGGATGATTTCTCCATTTGCACCCGTATGTTCCATCGAGAGACAAAGGCTGAAGTTGCAGAAAGCATCTGGAGATGTTGCACAGAGAAGTTACGGCTGCTTGCATTTACAGCTCATTTCGCCTCCGTCTTCCATGGTATGCCTTGGATGATGTGTGTTGTAAATTAGGAGCCTTCTTATGCATGGAGAAGGAGCTCAGAGACCCGCAAAGAGACATCGCTCATGCGGCAGTTACATGAAGAAGACGCGCCACAGGTACCTCCAGACTTCCCTAATTAGCTTTTCGGCAAGGACTGCTGCTTCTGTAGCTCCAAAGCAAGGAAACTGTAGAAGCAAATTCCTGAGAAAGATGCAGATGCAGAACTGAAGGATAGCTTATTTATTATATTTTAATTGCCTCATTCCCCCATGGGGCTCATATACTGCTGTCTTCCCCTTAGGATGAGCCCAAGGTTATCCAGCACGGTGAATGGGAAGAGATCTGAACCCCTGTCTCCCCAGTCCTAGACAAATGCTCTGGCCACTGAACCACATCTAGACATGTACAACTGTGTTCGTAATTAAGCTTTGTGATATTAAGGATGCGCTTCATGGGTCTGCCAACAACTGAGAAGAGGAGGAGGAGGAGGAGGGTGGATGTGATGGCCTGGGATTCAGACTCAGAGGCTGAACCTGAGGGATCCCAACCTGCACAGGATTCCCCGCCTCCAGAGCCAGCTGGGCTGGGGCATGAGCCTGAAGGGTCCTCACCTGTGCTGGATCCTCAGGTGCAGGCACCAGCTGAGTCTGGAGGACCCATTGCCTGCAGGTGCTCCACTCTCAGCCCCGTCAGGGGAAGCTGAGGTTGCCTCTGGGTCTGATAACCCTCCAGCCTCTCCTGAGCTGCAGAGGCTCAGGGCAGAGAGACAGAGGGAACTAAGTTCCCGCAGGAGGACTGCTCGCCTCCAGGCCAGGAGAGGTGACTCACCAGAGGGTTGGGGCCGCCCAATGCCTCGGGGCAGATAAAAGCTGGCCAGCCCCAAGTTGTGGGAGCAACATTGTTGGTTGTTAGTTCCTGCCTGAACCCTGTCCTGCTTCCCGACCTGAGCTCCTGACTCGCCCTGGCTCCCTGGTTGCGTGCCTGTCCCTGACTTCACCCGACTCCCTGCCCTGCACCTTGAGAAGGAAGAGGATGGATAAGAAGGGGGGAGGGGTGAGATGTCAGAAGAGGGCCTGGCTGGCAGGACTGCCCCCCTGCTCTGATTTAAGTTCTTGCACCTCTAGGGTGTACCATTTGGTCAGTTTTCAGAGACGGTGTGCTTTTACGTAGCAGTGGGTACACTGAGCCAACTGTGGCTGTCATATGCACGGGCCTCCGAAAACAAGGGGTCTAGGTTATCACACTGGTTCTCCCACCCTCCAAAGGGCTGCTGGAGGAGTTATGACCCACGATTATGCTGTGATGTTTCTCATTTATGACAACGAAATCAGAAAAGTCGGCAAAATCAAATGAAAATGATTTGTCGGCATGTTTTATTGTAACGGCTCGCTTGTTTATTTATGCAGGCAATTATGCTTGCCTCCTATAAAAGATGAAAATAAAAGAACATGTAAAACTGAAATGGCAGAAGCACAGCCAAGAGCACAATCCCGACACCTTCTTTGTGCCCAACTGGAGGACGGTTGGATTGGGTGCAGGCAGACTCCCGCTCAATGACAGCAACAGTATTGGCAGCCTAACCACATATCCTCCAACATTCCTCTGATGAAAATAGAGACATCCCATTCCATTGTTGTTGTTGTTGTTGCTGCCTATCTGACTGGGTTCCCCAAGCACTCTGGGTAACTTCCAACATATATAAAAACATAACAAAACATGAAACATTAAAAACTTTCCTATACAGAGCTCCCTTCAGATATCCTTTAAAGGTTGTATAGTTACCATATTTTTTGCTCTATAAGACTCACTTTTTCCCTCCTGAAAAGTAAGGGGAAATGTGTGTGCGTCTTATGGAGTGAATGCAGGCTGTGCAGCTATCCCAGAAGCCAGAACAGCAAGAGGGATTGCTGCTTTCACTGCACAGTGATCCCTCTTGCTGTTCTGGCTTCTGAGATTCAGAATATATTTTTTCTTGTTTTCCTCCTCCAAAAACTAGGTGAGTCTTCTGGTCTGGTGCGTCTTATAGAGCGAAAAATATGGTACTTATCTCCTTGACTCAGGGGTTGCATAACTCTGATGAAATAGGGACATCCTAAGGAAAAGTAGACAGATTGTGAAGCTGAGGCGCCAATACTTTAGCCACCTCATGAGAAGAGAAGACTCCCTGGAAAAGACCCTGATGTTGGGAAAGATGGAGGGCACAAGGAGAAGGGGACGACAGAGGACGAGATGGTTGGATAGTGTTCTCGAAGCTACCAGCATGAGTTTGATCAAACTGCGGGAGGCAGTGGAAGACAGGAGTGCCTGGCGTGCTCTGGTCCATGGGGTCATGAAGAGTCGGACACGACTAAACGACTAAGGGTGAGGGCTTAGTATCATTCCAGGGCAAAGCAGGTGTTCCACCACTGAATTATGGCCCTTATTGTTGATGTTATTCTTGTGAAATTGCTTTGAGATATGGCATGGAAAGTTGTATCCATGAATGGAATCAAACCAGCAAACGCATCCCATCTGCTCTGGTAGGACGGTGCAGAATGCGTTTGTCATCTCCCCGCGCGTTGTTCCAGCTGTGAACTTCTGAGGGCCCCACAGAGCTGCGTTGGTCCACCATCTTCCACTCTAGGGCAACCTTGGAAGAATCTTTTCGTGCAAGATTCCTGTCCCCTCGTTCTCCCCGGGCCATCTCTCTCGATTCTGCTTGGAAGCAGCATGCGGAGAATGCAGATTAGATCATAACGCCATTGCCTTGAGCGCAGAGGAAGGGGTGTGATGAAAGATTCAGGAGTAATTTCAGTCAAATTAATATTTCGGCGGCACACTCTGCTCTGCACAATGAGAAGTGACTGTGTGAGAAATGGCCAATGGAGCAGCTTCTGTTCCATAACCAAAGCCAAAATTGTATAGCGTGGAGTGGGGAAGAAAAAGACATTGGTCTTTTGTTCTTCTTTGTTCTATAAAACAGAACCCATTCTTTCTGGGTATCGTTGGTGAGCTTTAGTGTGATGTGCAGTGCTATAACTCAGCTGTTGCCAACCCGGTGCCCTCTGGATATTTGACTACAATGTCTCTGCCAGCAAAAATGTGAGAAGGGAGACTTTGTGCTGGACACCAGCCCTAGGAGCCATTCCCAGACCATGACTTTAAGAACAGCAGCAGCCACAGCTGGGAAGAGCTTAGATAATTTTATAAGTTGTGTCTCTTTGTGTTTCATTTGTCTCAACTGTAAAACCTTTTACAGTTTTATATGTGGCATTTTATGCATTGAGACTTGATGTTGTTTTTATTGATCATAGCCTTGCAATTATTTATCGTAATGGTTAAGAGTGAATTTTTGTATAATTATTACCTGCTGATATTTCATTTTATCGTGTACTATGAGAGCCTAGTGGATTGTTGAAAATTACTTTATTTGATACAAGTTGTTTTTATTATTACTTTTTTTTAATTGGAGCCGATTGTTACAAGGGTGTGAGAGCTTTGTCGTTTCTTCACCCCTTGCGTATAGAAATATAGAAAGGCTGTATACAAATGAAAAACGGAATTAATTGAAATGAAAAATGTTGTTGCCCCAAACTTATGGAGAAGACCTGGTTGGAAAAGGCTGGTCGACACCAACTGATAGCAGCTCTCCAGGAATTTCAGACGGGAGTTTTTCCCAGCCCAGCCTGGAGATACTGGGGATAGAACCTGCGACTCCTGCTTGCAAAGCAGATTCATCATTTTGTATGCATCCAACTCAGGGGTCAGCAAATCTTTTCAGCAGGTGGCCAGTCCACTGTCCCTCAGACCTTGTGAGGGGCTGGACTATACATTTTTTTTTTGGGGGGGGGTGAATGAATGAATTCCTATGCCCCACAAATAACCCAGAGATTCATTTTAAATAAAAGCACACCTTCTACTCATGTAAAAACACCAGGCAGGCCCCACAAATAACACAGAGATGCATGTCAAATAAAAGGACACATTCTACTCACGTAAAAACACTGATACCTGGACTGTCTGTGGGCCGGATTTAGAAGGCGATTGGGCCTGATCCGGCCCCCGGGCCTTAGTTTGCTTACTCATGATCCAACTGATGCATGGCTGCTGATATGAGCATCATTTTCAGCCCCAGAAGCGGGCAGAACAGGGGCAAAATGGTGGTGGCAGGGAGGGGAGGACGTAGTAGGGGTGGTGGAACGGGCTTCTGTGCAACTGCTGACATGTGCAATGACCCACAGTTGCCTGTATACAATTGCTGCTTCTCATGCCGCCCCACCCTGATGCACTGATCCTCGCCCACACTTCCTTCCTGACGCTGACCTCCCTTGGTGAATATCAGACATGAAGGGAATGAAGATCAGTATTGGAAATGAAGAAACACAGTGACTGTGAACCAACCTGCTTGAGTAAGGGGGTTATTTTGGGTTCACATCAGCTGCATCTCCCACGCTCGGCAAAGAGAGAGATGCAGCGACAAGGGAGGCTGACTGCTTTGAGCACTTTTTTCCACCAGCTGACTCTCTCGTCGCTGTGTCCCGCTCTTCCCAGAGGGGAGCAGGCAGCAGCAGCACACAGGGGGTGGAGGCGGTTGCAGATCTGCTGCCCTCCCCAACTCTCCAGGGCCTCTTCACCTTGCCTGGGTGGGCTACCCCTGCTGTAGGGGACAGGTGTGGCGCTGTGGTCTAAACCACTGAGCCTCTTGGGCTTGCCAATCGGAAGACCGGCAGTTCGAATCCCCGCGATGGGTTGAGCTCCCGTTGCTCTGTCCCAGCTCCTGCCAACCTAGCAGTTCGAAAGCACACCAGTGCAAGTAGATAAATAGGCACCACTGCTGCGGGAAGGTCAATGGTGTTTCCTGCACTGTGTTTTCCGTCACAGTGTTCCGTTGCACCAGAAGCGGTTTAGTCATGCAGGCCACATGAACCGGAAAGCTGTCTGTGGACAAACACCGGCTCCCTCGGCCTGAAAGCGAGATGAACACCACAACCCATAGTCGCCTTTGACTGGACTTAACTTTCCAGGGGTCCTTTACCTTAATGGGATCTAGACAGTGCTGGCATACAACAGAGAGAAGGAGAAATGTTTCTGACCTCTCTCTCTCTCTTTTTTTTGCCACATAGGGTCTCACATTTTGCTTCAACCAGGAAGGCGATGCTGTACTCCGAGCAATAATAACTCTCCGTAACTGCATCTATTCACAGAGTCTAAATTCACTCATCTTTCCAACACTCTTGAAAAACTGGGGGTGGTTGACCATTCTTATCCAGAACCTGCCATTGCCAATTTTAATCCCCCTCACAGCCATCATTACTGTTTCGAATCACTTCACATCAATCCTTATGAAATATGAATGCGAAAACAAATCTATCTGTGTGTCTGAGAGAGGATAAAACCCAGGGAATGAGTCTTCTGTAATGTCTGCCCAGCGATGAAAAATGTCAACTACAAAATCATTCCTTTGCACATTTAAAAGAAGAAGAAGAAGGAAGGACCCTAAAGTGTGATCAATTTATTTGCATTAAGGTGACATCGGTTCCTAATATATAATGTGGCAGGAGCGCTGGGGCTGTCTTTCGAACGAGAACATGAATAATGAGTTCTTTGCTCCACAATCTCTCCCAGAAGTGATGCTGGAGGTATCGCTCCAAGGCTGGTAAGCAGTGCCAAGTCTCCCCCCTAGGGCAGAATATTTTAACAGCTACCCTAATATAGGTCTTTTTCTATCAGGGAATGCCCTACAGATCTCCAACACGCCCCCCACCCCCAATGATTTATTTATTAACAGAGAAGTGGTTTTGCCCCAAGGTACAATTTTTGGTGTCTGTATGTTTTTTGAGGTGGAAATTCTCTTCTCCTGGCAGTTCACTGCTCTGTACCAACACTTTGTGACTTTATAGTTCTAGGGTGTGTGGTGTTTTTAGCCTTTCTTAACAGTGGGATAGGGTTGATGTGAAGTTCTGTTTCACTGACAATTCGACAGGCAACTTCTAGGGCCTAGGCACTTTCAGATGCTTACCAGAGACCTTTCTTTTTAATCAGGCTTTTGTTAACTGAACAGTTCCTGGTTTTGCCAGCATTGTTTTTAAGCTGGTTTGAATGTACTTGTTATGTATTTGCATATTTTGTTCGCCAGGAATATTTTGATGGACAAAGTGGCCTATAAATTCTCACATGAATATTGTGCATCTCTCCCTGGTTGGAAGATCCCTAAGTGCTCATCTGGAGTTCAAGAACAGGAAGTGTGGGTCACTCACACTTCCTGTTCTGCCATGAGCGCTCATCTGAAGCAGCCCCCATTTAAGCTGTAAGCTATTTCCCATGGCTAATACTCTCATCCCTGAAATGAATCTGAATGTCAGTGTGAGAAAGAAAAAAGGCTGTTTCTTCATGTGTGATGCAGTCAACGTCTTCAAATGCAAATATTATACATAAATACTTTTCTTTCTTCCTTTTTTTTTTTGCAACAGTGGGGAAAATCACGGTGGAGAGAGTCTTTCATGTCTGCATGTTTGCAAAGGCAGGATATCATTTGCTTGTCACTCTGCAATGATTTTTTAAACTATTAAAAGAAAGGGAGAGATTCACCGCTCAGTATTTAGGGGATCTGAAAAAGCAACAGCATTCCCACATGTGCATCAGCTAAAAAAGAATTTGCTCTTGTACGGAAGCTTGAAGGATGATTAAGTAGGCCAATCACATCCATCAAAGAATTGCTAGGAATGGTCACAATCCTCCAGAACCTTAATCTGTGTTGAAATAATGGACAGTGCTACAAATGTACAGCATCCATAACCTGCATTCATATCAACGAAGTTCTCTTCATGCAGATGTTTCCCCCCCCACACACATACACACCATTAACACCACATGGATGAATTATCATGCTCACCCCTCCTCCTCTGTTTGGTTGCTTCCTTGAACTTTGATGATGGCTCTTTGCTTAAGCAGATTAAAAGATGGCTGGGGCATGAGGTGCATAGAAATCTCTGGCCTTTGCAGAGGTGGATTACAGCCTACTGTGCAAAGATCAGAGTCACATTGGCTGCTCACTTTCCCTCTGCTCAGGGAGAAAAGATGGCAGTCTGTTAAATGCAGCAAGCTGGAGCAGCAGGACAGAGGGCACCCAAGACTGTGGCCATGGGAGAAGCAAGAACCTCTTGCAGTGTAATGCTGTGAGCCCCTTCAACATAGGCTCAGGTTGTATATATGTGTAAATGAACCATATATCATAAAGACACTACAGTCTCTGCTGAGCCTCATTTGCAAAGGAAACATGAACCCTGGGTAAGTGCCCAGACCTCTGGAATTTCACACCACTTGGTGATTGGGGCAGCATGTAACAATATCAATGCAAAGCAGGCCTTGTTCCCAGGGCAATTAGCCTTTCTGCTAGGGTTAGGGATGCAACTCTAAGAAAGGGATATCTGAAGATTGTCTCAACAGCACCAGAGGGGTGAGTGAGCAACTAATGTCCAAATCAAAATACTTAAGGAAGGGTTTATGAGTGGATAACAATCATATTTCTTTGCATCCTTTAATTAACTAATAAAAATAATAAAAATAATGCTACTAACATGAGTTTGACCAAACTACAGGAGGCTGTGGAAGACAGGTGTGCCTGGCATGTTCTGGTCCATGGGATCATGAAGATTCGGACACGACTTATCAGCTAAACAACAACAACAACAACAATTTATTTATACCCCACCCATCTGGCTCTGGGTGGCTCCCAACAGAATATTAAAAACATGATAAAACATCAAACATTCAAAAACTTCCCTAAACAGGGCTGCCTTCAGATGTCTTCTAAAAGTCAGATAGTTGTTTATTTCCTTGACATCTGAAGGGAGGGCATTCCACAGGGCGGGCGCCACTACCAAGAAGGCCCTTTAAAAACTTTATAAGCTGTTACAAAAATGCTTCAGGCATACGGATGACAACTGGTGTTGTCCCCTGTCATGATTATGACCCCAAAACAGGCCACGACAGTCACAGCAAAATGTGGCTCCAAATGTATTGAAGAAATCTGTTGGGATCTGCATTTGTAGACTCACACAGAGATGCTCATGCAAGGCCCATTAAACTGGCAAGCTGTGCCTTTTGATGAGCACCCATGGCCTGCAACACAGGCGATAGCTTCATTCAGCTGCTGCTGCAGACTCAGATCTTGGCCGTAGACAGCCAAGGGAATGTGTTGTTGTTGTTGTTTTGTTGTAAAAAATAAATAAAATGAGGGTTCATGAACGGGCATTGTTGTTTCTTCCAGGAACTCTGCAGTTTAAAGCCTCGCTTGCCGCTTTCTAGAAGCAAACAGCGAAACCCACTCAAAATGTCTCCAAAAAGCCAGAAGGAAATTATGCCCAGATAAATTATTCAAATATTTGTTTCTATTTTGAGGGCTTTTAATGGACATTTGGGTTAAATAAAAGATGAAAACGGCACACTAATTACTTGCAGCGGATCAATGTGGCCAACATCAGAAGCGAGAGAGAGCTCTCATTCCTCCTTCCCAGGCATGAGCATTTTTAGGGGGTGGCCTGATATTCAGGGACACTGCTGCCTCCTCCATCAGTAGAGATAGAACATAACCACCAGGGTTAATAGCCACGGATAGCCTTCTCCTTCACGAATTTGTCCTCTCCTCTTTTAAGCCATCCAACTCACTGACCATCACTGGTCCCTTACAGTGTGGTTTTGCAAGGTGTTGTCCTGGACTGGCTGGATGTAGAGGAGTGGTGGGAGGCACCAGTTGGGGAACCCCCCAGGGAACTCCCTGGGAAAGAAGGCTCAGAGCCAGGGGATTGGTGGTGGGATGATGAGGAGTGGTCAGAGGGAGAAGAGGAAGCACAATGGAAGGAGAAGGTGAACAAATATTGGCGAACAGATTGAAAGGAATTTCGAAAGAAGTGATCCATGAGGATCAAGCAGGCTTTCTTCCTGGTCGACAGATGAAAGATAATGTGAGGAACATACAGTGATACCTCGCAAGACGAATGCCTCGCAAGACGGAAAACCCGCAAGACGAAAGGGTTTTCTGTTTTGGAGGCGCTTCGCAAGACGAATTTCCCTATGGGCTTGCTTCGCAGGACGAAAGCCCATAGGGAAATCTCCGGGGACCTCTTTTAAATGCTGGTGGTGGGGAGCAAAGCCTTCCCCCCCCTCCGGCCTTCAGAAGAGGTCCAGGAAGGCCGGCGGGGGCCGAAAGGCTTTGCTCCCCACCGCCAGCATTTTAAAAGCAGTCTGGCATAGCAGGGAAGCGCTTCCCGCTATCGCGGACGGCTTTTGAAGGCAGGCGGGGGGAGCAAAGACTTTCGCCCCCTGCCGGCCTTCAGAAGAGGTCCTGGACCTCTTCTGAAGGCCGGCGGGGGGCGAAAGTCTTTGCTCCCCCCTGCCTGCCTTCCCGGGAGAGCGGAGAAAGGCAGCGTCTTTCTCCGCTGTCCCAGACGGCTTTTGAAGGCAGGCGGGGGGGGGGGGGAAGCCTTTCGCCCCGACTTCCGGGGTTGGCGCGATCTGGAAATGGCGGATACCCTCCGAGCTCCGGAAGGAATCGGCTCAGCGGAGGATGGGTCTTTGCCGTGCCGGCGACGCGGGGACCCTTAAAAACCGCAGGCGCGGAAGCCTGCGGACTGAAGACTCGGTGGGTGCCTTAAACGCCCCCCCTGATTCACGAAGAGCCTTTTTAAAGGCTGCGGAGAGGATACGGGGGGCGGCGTGGCGCTGAGAGTCAATCGCTACCTCCGCCGAGTGAAGCCGCGAGCCATGACTGGAGAGCGCTGACTTCCTTCCTTGAAATTCGGACTGAAAAATAACCCGTGAGTAAAACGGAATTGGACTTTTAGAAACTTTTCCTGTGAATTTGAGACGACCGGGGGGGTGCTAAAAGGAAGTCCGCACCCCCCCTTTGCAGACGATTTAGAGCAACGACATAAGAACTAAGCTGGAGAGCCCACCCTATAAGGGGTGAGTTAAAAAAGACAGTAACTTCCAAGATTTCGTAAAAAAGAAATTTGGAGCAGGAGAGTGGAGTTTCGGAAGTCTCCTTTTTTTGTTGTAAACACCCCCCCCCCTCCCGGGCCCGGGAGCGTCCTGTTTCGGAGCTTGTGTAAGAGGAGCAGAGTTTGACAGCTGTCAAACGGGCAATTTAGAGTGGAAAAACCCTTATTTAAGATTCCTCTGGATTAAAATGAGTTACAATTGAATAAAATTGTTGGAAACAAAGTAATAACAATAAGTTTGAGGATTGTTGGAGAAAAGAACACTAAGTAACCAGATTCCCTCTAGGGGGAATTCTGTGAAACTACAATGGCTGTGGATGGAAAAATACTAGTGGAAATCGAAAGAATGTTTCAGCTGGTGGGAATCCTACAAGAGCAGACTTCAGCTATAAGTAAACAACTTATGACCTTGACTCCTGGAACAAGCAGTTCTGCTGAATGTAGTGAGGACCTGAATGAGAAAGAATCCACAGCTGAATCTGAAATGATATCTAAGGAAGTGGAAGAGACTAAACAAGAAAAAGAGAAAGTAAAGTTGGAAAGTACCAACCAGGAACTGACATCTGTGGAATATAAGCAAGGAGACTTTTGGATTAAGCCTACTACAAATCTGCGAAAGATGCAAAAGACGAAAGTGGAGGCCCCGGGAATTTATGAAGTGCAGGATTTTAAAATAAAGAAATATAATTGGGGCCTCCACACTGACTTTGACTTTGACCTTGACTATGATTTTGAAGATCCAGGCCTTGTGGAAATTCTTCAGCAGCTGTTTCTAAAAATACGTATGGGAAGAGATTATGGGTTGATTCTGACAGAACTTTTTCGAGACTTGATGACCGACATAAAAGACTACCAACAAGACCGGCGGAGAGGGACTGAAAGAGACTTGAGAGCCTCGGACGTGTGGGACCCAGGCTAAGAACTGACATTTTGGACATGTATTGGGAAGGGGCGCAAATCGGGGATGGGAGGGAGGGAAGGATGTAATTAACAACACTCAAGACTATGGGGTTTAGTTAATATGACTTTTATCTAAGACAAATTGGGAAATCGATGGAAGGGAACTGGGGTCCAACTTAGAAAAATTTATTTTGTTTTCTTTTTACAAAAGGACTAAAATTATGATGCATAAGAGGAGAAATGCCAATTTGCTGACATAATTTTGGGAATAGGGATGCAAGGGAGGGGGTGGGGGGAAGTCAGGGAGTAAGGTTAGGAAAATAAGATTTTCTGAAACTATACATGTTTTTTGTCTTTTTTGTCTGTCTTTGTGTTTGTATTTGTCTGTATAAAATGTGAAAAACCAATAAAAATTCTTATAAAAAAAGAAGAAAGCCTTTCGCCCCCCCCGCCCGCCTTCAAAAGAGGTCCTGGACCTCTTCTGAAGGCCGGCGGGGGGGGGGGGGGCGAAAGGCTTTGCTCCCCCCTGCCTGCCTTCCTGGGAGAGCGGAGAAAGGCAGCATCTTTCTCCGCTGTCCCAGATGGCTTTTGAAGGCAGGCGGGGGGGGAAGACATTCGCCCCCCGCCCGCCTTCCCGGGGCAGCGGAGACTTCTCTGCTGTCCCGGACGATCTTAAAATGCTGGCGGGCGGCAGCGAAGCTTTCACTGCCACCCACCAGCATTTTAAAATCGCCCCGGGACAGCGGGGGCTTTTAAAATGCTGGCGGTCGGCAGCAAAGCCCTCCTGTCCCCGGAGCTTGCTGGGCGGGAGGTGGGGAGAAGGGCTTTTCTTCCCACCCCCAGCCTTCAGAACATCCTTCTGAAGGCTGGTGGTGGGAAGAAAAGCCCTTCTCTCCCCCCCCCCCAGCCTTCAGAAGAGGTCGGGGGACAGACTGTCCCCGGACCTGGTCTGAAGGCGGTTTCCCTAGGAACGCATTAATTGATTTTCAATGCATTCCTATGGGAAACCATGCATCACAAGACGAAAAACTCGCAAGAAGAAAAAACTTGCGGAACGAATTAATTTCGTCTTGTGAGGCACCACTGTATTAAATATAATAGAATATCTAGAGACCAGGAACAATAAGCAAGCAGTGTTAATGTTTATTGACACAGAGAAGGCCTTTGATAATATATCATGGAATTTTATGATAAGGGTCCCTGCAATATTTCATTCCAGTTGGCACCCCTGCTGGAATCAGAGGCAGGAGAAGAGGGGGGCCAGAAGACGGAGGTGAGGCAGGCCGCTGAAGAATCCAGAAAGTCTCTCTCTCCTGCTGCGAACAGCTCAGAGCCCCTGCCCCGCCTCCCAGAACATGGAGAGGAATGAAGAGGGAGGAGCAAAGAGAGACAAGACGACAGAGCCTTAGGCTGCTGGGGAAGGAACCGAGGGAGGAAGAGACATAGCAGGTGATGGGAAGGCGGGGACCTCCAGTCTTCACAACTGCTTCACTGGGGCAAAACCTACCAGGAAGAGTTGCTGGGATCAGTGGGTCTGTGCTGCTTTTGGTTTCTTCAAGTAAAGAGTTGACTTCATTGACACTGGATAATTTGGCAAAAATGTATATATCAAAATCAAATAAGTGTTTGAAATGTAAAGAGAAAGAAGGTTCTTTTTATCATATGTGGTGGTCTTGTAGTAAGGTTTAAGGTTACTGGGAAATGATATATAATGAATTGAAAAAGATATTTAAAATAACATTTGGCCAGAAGCTTTCCTTTTAGGAATTATACCGAACTACCCAAACTGTGGGGACGCAGGTGGCGCTGTGGGTTAAAACACAGAGCCTAGGACTTGCCGATCAGAAGGTCGGCGGTTCGAATCCCTGTGACGGAGTGAGCTCCCGTTGCTCGGTCCCTGCTCCTGCCAACCTAGCAGTTTGAAAGCACGTCAAAGTGCAAGTAGATAAATAAGTACCGCTCCAGCGGGAAGGTAAACGGCGTTTCTGTGTGCTGCTCTGGTTCACCAGAAGCGGCTTAGTCATGCTGGCCACATGACCTGGAAGCTGTCTGCGGACAAACGCCGGCTCCCTTGGCCCATAGAGCGAGATGAGCGCCGCAACCCCAGAGTCGGTCACGACTGGACCTAATGGTCAGGGGTCCCTTTACCTTTTTACCCAAACTGTATAGAAATTTATTCATGTATGCAGCTACAGCGGCAAGAATGTTATTTGCCCAAAAATGGAAAGAAGAAGTCCCGATGAAAGAAGAATGGATACAAAAACTTATAGAATACACAGAAATGGCGAAACTTACCCGAAAAATAAGAAATCAAGATAACAAATCAAAAGAATGGAAATGGTTTATTGGATATTTACTAACAAACTGTAAACAGATAATAACACTGGCAGGATTATTGTAGTAGTAGATAGGTAGCCGTGTTGGTCTGCCATAGTCAAAATAAAAAAATTCCTTCCAGTAGCACCTTAAAGACCAACTAAGTTAGTTCTTGGTATGAGCTTTCGTGTGCATGCACACGAAAGCTCATACCAAGAACTAACTTAGTTGGTCTTTAAGGTGCTACTGGAAGGAATTTTTTTATTAGGATTATTGTAATAACTGGCAGTTTTATAAGAGTATACATTTAAAGTAGAGGAATAAATGCTTAAGTTAAGTTAATGTGGAATATGCAGAAAACATAAAAAAATTATTTAAGGAACTGCAGAAAGAGGGGGAAGGAAGTTGAGTTTCGAAATGTTAAAATGATTGTAAAAGTATTGAAATGTATAAAATTGAAAATCATAAATAAAAATGGGGAGGAAACCACTTCACTGACACCGGTATTTTTTATTGCTGACCTGCTCCTCCCTCTGGCTCCTGACAGGTGTCCTCAGAACGCACACCGAGAGGCAGCCATGTGAATCTAATAATAACGAATAAGTACATCGTAGAAAAGCGAACCCAGTCACAGTTGGAACAACAAATGATGCTTTCTGAGGGCTGTTGTCATGCCTACATGCTCATCCCTCCATGTCTAGTCATTCCTGGATTCTCAGCTGAATAGGTGAACTGCCTTTATCTGCGGAGTTCTTAGGTGACATGTGGTGATTAATCTGTGACAGGTGATTTGCACATGCAGATCATCAGAGTTTTAGGTGTCAAGTGATTTCCTTTGTAACTCTTAATGGGTTTCTTCCAAGACTGATTAAATCCTTCCTTTCTCTTTCATATTTTTTAGCTGTCGGCCATAGACTACCGTTACTCACTGCATTTACCCCCTACTCCCTAAGGTAGGTTGGGCTGAGGGCAGGGACTGGCCCGGGGTCACCCAGTGAGCTACATGGCTGAGTGGTAAACTGAACTCTAGTCTCCCAAGTCCTGGTCTGGGACTCTAACCACTACACCACGCTGTCTTGTTGTTGTTTAGTCATTTAGTTGTGTCCGACTCTTCGTGACCCCATGGACCAGAGAACGCCAGGCACTCCTGTCTTCCACTGCCTCCTGCAGTTTGGTCTAACTCATGCTGGTAGCTTCGAGAACACTCTCCAACCATCTCATCCTCTGTCATCCCCTTCTCCTTGTGCCCTCAGCCTTTCCCAACATCAGGGTCTTTTCCAGGGAGTCTTCTCTTCTCATGAGGTGGCCAAAGTCTTGGAGCCTCAGCTTCAGGATCTGTCCTTCCAGTGAGCACTCAGGGCTGATTTCCTTCAGAATGGAGAGGTTGGATCTTCTTGCAGTCCATGGGACTCTCAAGAGTCTCCTCCAGAACCATAATTCAGAAGCATCAATTCTTCGGCGATCAGCCTTCTTGATGGTCCAGCTCTCACTTCCATACATCACTACTGGAAAAACCATAGCTTTAACTATACGGGCCCCACGCTGTCTTAGATCCAGGCAAATCAACATCTCTGTCTAGAGCAGGGATGGGAAGCCTGTGGCTCTCACAGTGTTCTAGGACTTCCAACTCTCCTCAGCATGGAATATAGTCACAGATGATGGGAGGGGCAGTTGCAACAATGTCTGGAGGAACCCAGGTTGCGGGTATTAGATAATATTCTTTATTATTAGTTATTATATGTGAATGCTAACTAATTTTAGCAATTTTATGTTGTCTCATTTTTCAACTTCTTTTTTTTTAAAAAAACCACTCTGAGCATCTGTGGTCCCCCCTGCCCCAATAATAGTGTGGCGGTGGCACTATAAAAGTTGTAAAAGTAATTACATAAAAAATGGAAACGCAGTTGCTTTTATTTTGTACCAAAGATACATTTCAGGGTGACCCCATCCAAATAGACTTACTCTTAAGGAAGGCTGTTTTTCTATGAAAAGAGGTGCCAGAACTCACCAGGAGCTTTCTGAGGGCTGTACAGTGGTACCTCGGGTTAAGTACTTAATTCGTTCTGGAGATCCGTTCTTAACCTGAAACTGTTCTTAACCTGAAGCACCACTTTAGCTAATGGGGCCTCCTGCTGCTGCTGCACAATTTCTGTTCTCAACCTGAAGCAAAGTTCTTAACCCGAGGTACTATTTCTGGGTTAGCAGAGTCTGTAACCTGAAGCATCTGTAACCTAAAGCGTCTGTAACCTGAAGTACCACTGTACTCTTTGAAGTCCCTGGTTCTCTTTGAAGGGGAATGGCGCCCACTGAGAGGCGCTGTAACTGAGAGAGACTACATTGCAAAACTGCTTTCTTAAACAAACATAGGCCAACTTCAAACCATACATTTAACAGACCCTCCAAGTGTCCCTATTTCCCAGGGACGTCCCTGATTTAGAGAAGTTATCCCAGTTTCTGATCTGATCCCGGAATGTCCCGCTTTTCCTTAGGATGTCCCTATTTTCATTGGAGAAATGTTGGAGGGTATGGAGTTATCTCCCCCCCCCCCCCAAGCTGCCTGAAGACAATCCTGTAAAGGAAAGGGTTTAAAAAATAATAATTTTATTTTGTTTTTATATATGTTGGAAGCTGCTCAGAGTGGCTGGGGCAACCCAATAAGATGTGTGGAGTATAAAGAAATAATTATCCTTATGGAATGAGGCATCCCTGTTTCCATCAGATAAATGTTGGAGGGTATGCATTTAAAGCACTACAGTACAGGGGTACCTTGGTTTTCGGACGTCTCAGAAGTCGAACATTTTGGTTTTCAAATGCCAAAAACCCGGAAGTACAGTGGTGCCTTGCAAGACGAAATTAATCCGTTCCGCGAGTCTCTTCGTCTTGCGGTTTTTTCGTCTTGCGAAGCACGGCTATTAGCGGCTTAGCGGCTATTAACGGCTTAGTGGCTTAGCGGCTTTAAGAAAAAGGAAACAAACTCGCAAGAACTCGCAAGATGTTTCGTCTTGCAAAGCAAGCCCATAGGGAAATTCGTCTTGCGGAACGACTCAAAAAACGGAAAACTCTTTCGTCTTGTGCGTTTTTCGTCTTGCGAGGCATTTGTCTTGCGAGGTACCACTGTAATTGCTTCTGTTTTCGAATGCGTCTTGGAAGTCGAATGGCTTCTGCGGTGTGTTTTTCAATTTTCACCATTGAAATTTACATTCTCCCTTTGCACCCCAGTTGTCGAACTCTTTGGCAGTTGAATGGTCTTCTGGAATGGATTACATTCGACAACCAAGGTACCACTGTACTACTTTGAAAAATCATGGCTCTCTCCATATGAATTCTGGGAGGTGTAGTTTGTTTGGGGGGCTCTGGGGGTTGTTAGGTGACTGACCTCTAGTCTCCTCACAGAACCAACCATTCCCAGCGTTTCCTGTGAAGAGAGATTGGTGGTTATGCTACTTTGGGAATTGTAGCTCTGGGAGAGGACCAGGGAGTCTCCATACTCGCAACTCTCTGCACCCTTTTTGTTGTTGTTTAGTCGTTTAGTCGTGTCCGACTCTCTGTGACCCCCTGGACCAGAGCACGCCGGGCACTCCTGCCTCCCACTGCCTCCCGCAGTTTGGTCAAACTCATGCTGGTAGCTTTAACAACACTGTCCAACCATCTCGTCCTCTGTCGTCCCCTTCTCCTTGTGCCCTCCATCTTTCCCCACATCAGGGTCTTTTCCATGGAGTCTTCTCTTCTCATGAGGTGGCCAAAGTATTGGAGCCTCAGCTTCACGATCTGTCCTTCCAGTGAGCACTCAGGGCTGATTTCCTTCAGAATAGATAGGCTTGATCTTCTTGCAGTCCATGGGACTCTCAAGAGTCTCCTCCAGCACGACAATTCAAAAGCATCAATTCTTCAGCGATCAGCCTTCTTTATGGTCCAGCTCTCACTTCCATACATCACTACTGGGAAAACCATAGCTTTTACTATACAGACCTTTGTTGGCAAGGTTTAGCAAATTAGAATTTCCAGAATTTTGGGGGGGAGCCAGGACTTCCTAAAGTGGTATTGCAGTGCTTTAAATTTGTGACACAGATGTGTTGCCATCCCATGACACAGGCCCCAATGAAAACAGTTGGACTGGGTAAATTTGCATAGGATCGCACTATGAATCTCTAACAATGGCATTCCTCGCAGGTGAGCGTAGGCTGTTTGTAGTATTTTGTATTACAGGCAAAGGAGCTGTCAATCACGGAAGGAAAAAGAGATTGAGAGAGAGAACGATGAGGCCATCTTAATGAGTTATTCTTAACACACCACTTAGAAACTTGAACGTCTGCCTTGCAGCAATAGGAAAAATAACATATGTATTCCAGATGTACCTGGAGACATAATTAATGAATCTGCTCAGTGCTCAGCAGCCCCCCTCCCCACTCCCCGCCATAGATACCTAATTAAAATGAAGTGGGAGAATGTAGAAAGGGAAGAGCAAAATACAGATCATGGGAACTTGAAAAGAACAGAAGAGCTGAACAGAAGTTGCATGAGATAATGGGTACCATTAGCAACACCAGAGGGATCCATACCCAGTTAGACTTTAAAAAGAAATGGCATTGTTTAGAGGGTCCTGTTGTTTTTAAAAAGAGGTGGAGGGAGGGAGAGAGAGAAAGAGCTTATAGCCATCATTTTACCACGGCAAAAAAGCAACTAATTGAATCAATAATAATCAATGTGTTTCAATACGATTAGGAGCATTCTGCACAGTCCTAAAATTCCACAAAGAAACCCATGCTTGGGCCAAAGCAATAAATTACCCTGCGTGTTCTACCATTTTTTGGTAGTGGCCGCCATATTCCTCCATCCCTCAAAAACATGGAGGCCGGGCTACCAAAATTGTTCTGCTGTTGCTGCTGGTGGAAAGAAAGTTGCGTCGCTGCCACCACTACTGTGATGGTGAGTCCCACCCCTGAGAAAATGTTGGAGAATTTCTCCTCCCCCTGGAGAAATTTGGTGAAATGGTCACCCCAATATTCCTACCCACAAGCAAGGTGAAGAATTTTGAGAGTCCCTTTCCTCTCAGCTCTCCTTCCAGAGGTTTCATAATACACACCTTCCTTCAAAGAGACAGTGACGGATAGCTTTTCGATATTGCGGGCCAGCTGCTTCCATATAGGAAATCAATTAAAGTTGTATCTTATTGACTTGAAGCGATACCACCATATTAGCTTTAAATATGCATGTCTAGGCATACAGACTTTTGAATTTCCTGTGGACATCGCCTAGATAGTCTGTTCTCTGACATGGCTGGGTTGAAAATCATTTCAAATCAGATGAAAGAAAAGGAAATGTTAACTCAGCAGCTGCCTCCTTCCCTTTTCCCAAATCGGCACTTTCTCTTTCATGTAGATAAGGAATGATTACAACCAGCAGCTATGTGGAGAGGGAGCCGTAAAGCTGGGGATGGATGTAATTTTATGCACAGAGTACAAGACCTAGAGGGGTTAAAAAGAGAGATAAGAGGCAGCTCTGATGAAGGGAAAGAACAAGGGCAAGCTGTTTTCAGAGCCAGGCTGCAATAATCTGGTTTAATAGTCATTCCACACTTCCACCCTGGGAATTTGGGGTCTATGAGACAAACTAGGGATCCTATTTATTAGTAATAGTAGGATGAGCAGCAGACCTGGAGAGCCATTCTGGTCTGATAACAATGATGATGATGATTTTTTACTCACCATTCACCAGCAGGTCATAGAATCCTAGAATCCTAGAGGTGGAGGCACTGCCAGTTGGAATCTCCTTCCTAAGGTCCCAGAGGGAGGTCCCAGCAGTGTAAAAAAAGTCAAAACAAAATACAAGTATAACTAGGGTACTGAAAACAGGCATCTTAAGTGTCACAGGCCAGGGTAAAGAGGTACGTCTTCAGCCTACGAATAAAGGCAATGAAGACAGGATGGGAGAAAATGGTGAGGATATGTGGGGGCAGATACACTCCTTGGGCTTGCTTTGTTCAGGGGTTAAGCCAAAGATATAATAGACTCATCATTATAGTGTAAAAACCTCAAAACAAATACATTTCAATAGAGAAAGAAGGGACAAAGGAACTTGTAAAGATTTGGATATCCCATGGGAATATTGGTTGGGGAAGAGATAAATGCCTTTTCAGCTGAAAGGAAAGGTTCTCATTTTGCTATTTTTGTCACGTCACGTTAAATAATATGATTTGCACTTCCAGTTAATCTGTTTAACCAGATGAGAAGCCGAAAGAGTTGGGCATTGACGGAGCCTTGCCAAAGAGCTTAAAACTGGAAGCGGCAAAGGCTATTTTCTTTCTCTCACTTTGCTGAGAGCGGAGCGTCGTGTCTCGGGTCTTTAGCTTAACATCGCCATCATTATCGTGTTTCCAAATATCCCCAAATAGCAGAACCTAAGATCCCCATGATGGAGACGAATGCTTTGCTTGTCATTGTGCAGGCTAATCTTACTATTATGGAACAGTTTGTATTGATTTCTGGATATTGCTAGAGCTTGGAGGTGATGATTTAAAGGGCAGGTGGGAGAAAGGGAGGTTGAATTCTCTCGGGCATCCTCCAGAGATGATCACTGCACATGAGCTCGCATGCGCATGCCCCCGTGTTAAGCATTCCACTCTTTGGTGATCCTCTCCGCCTCTCTAAACACATGCATATTAACCAAGCATTGTTAGTCCTTGCTGAGAAGTGTTGTAGGGAAGGGAGAAACTGTGATGCTATCAGCCAGCATGTTGCCTCCTTAACAACTTCTCTCATCCATAATGAATGAGGGATCGGAAGAACAGAAACATGCGACGTGCATATTCTTCCAGCATTTGGCAGCTGACGAGCATCTCCAGGAAAGTGAGACTCTCTCTCCCCTTTCTTGCTCACAACAATAGGAGCAGGCACAAGATCAGAATGAACAAACATGGTGCACAAAAGAGCAAAAACAAAACCAAACCAGGTATGCCTTGCAGATACCGTTGAGTTTTTTTAGTGGAGACAGGGGGAAGGCAGTTGTAAGAGAGATCAATAGGGTGGCAAGTTTCATAGCAAAGTTCTTCCATTTAGGCCCTACTTGTGATTAGGAACATTAGGAAACTGCCTTATGCCAAGTCAGAGCATTGGTCCATCTAGCCTAGTATTCCCCACACTGATTGGCAGCAGCTCTCCTGCCTTGGAGGTTTTAAAGCAAAGGTTGGATGGCCATCTGTCATGGATGCTTTAGCTGAGATTCCTGCATTGCAGAGCTAGATGACCACCGCTGTCCCTTCCAACTCTGCAATGCTAGGATTCAGCCAAGAATCCTTCTCAGCCCTGGAGACGCTGGGCATTGAAACTGGGAAACTTCTGCATGCAAAGCGAATGTTATACCACTGAGCTACATAACACTGGTCTTGAAAGACCTACATTGGCTCCCAGTGCATTTCCCAGCACAATTCAAAGTGTTGGTGTTGACCTTTAAAGCCCTAAACGGCCTCGGCCCAGTATACCTGAAGGAGCATCTCCACCCCCATCGTTCTACGTGGACACTGAAGTCCAGTTCTGAGGACCTTCTGGTGGTTCCCTCACTGCGAGAAGCAAAGCTACAGGGAACCAGGCAGAGGGCCTTCTTGGTAGTGGCGCCCACCCTGTGGAACGCTCTCCCACCAGATGTCAAAGAGAAGAACAACCTGACATTTAGAAGACATCTGTTCACGGAAGTTTTTAATGTGTGACATTTTGATGAATTTTTAAACTTTGTTGGAAGCTTCCCAGAGTGGCTGGGGAAGCCGAGCCAGATGGGTGGGATACAAATAAATTATTATTATTATTATTATTACTACTACTACAGTCCCTGGTTGTAGATTTGGCAAGGGTTCTTGAGAGTGGTGTACACAGCGAGAGAGAGAGAAAGAGAGAGAGAGATTTTTTAATGTATATATTGCTTTTCTATTCACAACATCCCAAACTGTAAAAATTCATTGGATAAATAAATTTCCTGGATGGTTGTGCTTCCTTTAAAGCCCAGGGGAGGACAGCCTGAGCTAAAATTCTTCCATGGGGCTTTCTCACCTCAAGAAGAAAGGGAAGCCAGGGGTGCTACAGAGAGCTGGAGAAGTGTTTACTGGAAAGAAATATGGAACGTGTCACCCCTGACCACCTCGTAACAATAAAGGACGCTTAAAACCCAAGCAAAATATTTTGGGAGAGTTTCGGGTGCCCTGAGAATGAGGCATGAAAACTGAAGTCTCTTCCACAGGGGAATAAAAAGTTTGAGAAACTGTGGCAGTGGGGAACAGATTTCGGCGCAGCACAAATTGACATAAAACGTGGGGAAAGGAGAGATTGATACCTCCATTAAGCACTACAAACACACGGACCAAGTAGTCCCTGGAAAAGTCAACCAAATTCAAATTGCCCCACGGGCAAACCTGCTATTATCTTCTTTTTTTTAAAAAAAAAATTATTTATAAAATTTCAAATTTAACAGTAAAAGACAACAACAACAAACAAAAATATTCCATTTGAATTATACATCCAATTCTAATCTTTCCACTTTCGGACTTCCTTCAGTCTATCTGGAAATTTTCATGTTATCACAGTTACTGTATTCACATTTCTTGGATCTATATTGTTTTGGTTTTTTTTAACCAAATTGATCTTAACAATTATTATAAAACAATGTTTCTTTCCATTATTATCACAGAGCTTCTTGAAAACCTACAAACGTTAATTGACCTTCACATATATTCTTAATATACTCTGTAAATTTATTCCAGTCCTCGGTAAATCTCTGGTCTCGCCGGTTCCGAATTCTCAAACCTGCTATTATTTTCTAATCCTCTGCTGACAATAATGAGAGGCATTTAAGAGAGATCACTCTAGGCATGGAAAGGGAGCGGAGAAGTTAGGCCATAAGCCGCCAAGAAGCACCACTATCAGAAACGGGTTTTGAATTCCACCTGCGTGCATGTCGGTGCAGATCATGGTTGGAACAATTGCTAATTTCCTGACATGCCAAGGGCATTATCATTTTCCACCTTAGTTGGTCACCTGGAGAGCCCTTCTGCATACAAATGAGCTCTTTTTCTTTGCTCTTTTGCTTTCTAAATGGGAAGAGTCTTCACCAACCGAAAGTGAAACAGCCAGGAGTTCATTTCCTCAAACCAAAGAGGTGCGAGGACTCAACCTTTCTCAAAATCAGGTTGTGTGCCCCAGAAGTTCTTTCCCCAAATCTGCAAACACATGGCAGCTACCTGAGGTCCCTTAGGGCAGCTTCTGCCATATTTAGTAGAAGAGTCAACCCAAGATGACTGTTTCCGCCTTTGATATTTATTTTGAGGTCTTGCCTCAGTATCCCTGAAGTCGTAACACTGCCAGAAATTGCTTTAAATCCCTGAATGGTTTACATCCTCAAAAAGAGAAGGAGCTAAGAACTGAAACAGAATGGATATAGCCTCTGGCAAAACCAGGGGCTCTTCACACACTTTCCCCTTTATTCATCGAGCACCAGCAAATAAGCTAATGGATGCAAGAAACAGGATACAACAGAGGTACATTCACTAGGGCTGTGTGCCGCTCTCCTGACCTGACCTGGGTCAACATGGTGAACACACAATCCGGATCTAGCCTTGAATCAATCCAGGGGTGGGACTAATAGGGTTTTAAGAAATCCTGATTAAACATGGAACATACAACTGAGTCTCTCCCCTGCCGTCCAACAGCACAGCAGAAAGCAGGAGAGTCATCTCTGCTGGGTGCAGTTCCAGAAGCCTGTTGCCCTGTGGGAAACATGCTGGCAAAGTAGTACAGTGGTACCATGGGTTAAGTACTTAATTCGTCTGGAGGTCTGTTCTTAACCTGAAACTGTTCTTAACCTGAGGTACCACTTTAGCTAATGGGGCCTCCTGCTGCTGCCACGCCACCAGAGCACGATTTCTGTTCTCATCCTGAAGCAAAGTTCTTAACCTGAAGCACTATTTCTGGGTTAGTGGAGTCTGTAACCTGAAGCGTATGTAACCTGAGGTATCACTGTACTGTATAGCCAGGAGAGCAGACCAACTGATGAGCAGAGGCTTCAGTCCTGCTCAGACAGACTGTGTGTGTGTGTGTTTTGTTGGCATGCACCCAAGGAAACGGGGCAATTGGCAGGCCCCCCAGCTGCCCCCAGCCCACCGGCCGGTGTGCCGGGCAATCTCCGGTCCTTGGTGCAGCATAAACCTGTGACCCAGGCTTTAGAAGACTGAGCACGCTATCCAGTAGAGAAAACGCTGCGTAGACAGAAGTGGCACGAGAGGCTGTGTGAGCATATTTACAAGCAGGTTTTATTAAGCGTAGATCATGACAAAAGGAAACATGTCTGATCTCCTTTGTGTCCAAAGCAAAAACAGAAAGCTATATACAAATGGAAGTTCCCAGTATACTGTGCTGGAATGTAAACAGACATGTGACATGCAACAATTCCACATGTCTGTTCCTTAAGGTGGAACAGAATTCTCAACATGTGTGTGTGTGTGTGTGTGTGTGTGTGTGTGTGTGTGTGTTTGCCTGCTGGGAAAAGGCACGTAGAGTCAAACCTTTTTCTTCCAGCCCAGCATATTCCCCCTGAGAGCTCCAGTTGGAAATATCCTGTATGGGTGTATATCTGCTGGATACCATTACATAGACTAATAACAACAACCAGCAGTTTACAATCACTGGTGATGCAATTCCTGGCAATACTTGATACCCTTCTGCCATCTAGCTGTCCACAACCTCCCAAAGGAGGCTGTTCCATTGTCGAACACCTCTTGCCCTCAGAAAGTTCTTCCTGATGTTTAGTTGGAATCTCTTCCCTTGCAACTTGAACCCACTGAATTGAGTCCTATTCTTCAGAACAGGAGAAAACAAGCTTGTTCCCTGTTCCAGGTGACAGCCCTTTAAATATTAGAAGGTGGCTCTCATATCTCCTTTCAGTCTCCTCTTTTCCAGGCTAAACATACCCAGCTCCTTCAACCGTTCCTCATCAGGCTTGGTTTCCAGACCCTTGATCATCCTGGTCTCTCTCCTCTGCATGTTTCAGCTTGTCAATATCCTCCTTAAATTGAGGCACCCAGAACTGGATGCAACATCCAGTTTCTTCTCCTGTTCTTTCCAGCAGTACTCCAGTTAGAACCACCACTTCTTGGTTCTAACAGCTTGGAGCTAGTCCCCAAACTGTAGGGTGTGGTCTGACCAAGGCAGAATAGCGTGGTACTATTGCTTCCCTTGATGGAGCAGAGTGGTTGCGGTAGTACAGAAATCATGAATAAAGTCCTTGAACTAGCCTTTTTGTTTCTGGTTGTGCAAATAAAGCCTATATGCAAATCTCCACTTTCTTGGTTCTTTTCCAACATTTTCAATTAGTTCATTTGGGGCTGGGGGCATGAAACTATCTAGGTGGGGGATAGGAGTTGGGTCCCACCTGCCGGAAAGGTGCGCTCATGTGAACCTTTGTTGCTAGCACGTATCAGATCAGTGCTTCAGCCAAGTGTGCTGATAATTGCATTCAGATCCCTCAGAGGGGCACGCAACCTGCTGGCAATATAAACCCTAATAAATAGTACCAAATGGGCAAGTAGTGATTAATACAAATATCGGCAGGTGCTATTCCGATGCCTGTGCCAGGACAAACAGAACAACACACACATTCAGCTCGAAGCACCATCTGACATGCTACTCAGAAGGCAGAGCCAAGAAATGTGAGTCTCTTGCTCTGAATATGTTGTGAGCTATGAGCTTGTAGACAAGGGCCATTGAGCTCCCTGTTGGAGAGGTTATTTCGATTCCAACAGGGCTAGGAGGCAACCTATGCATGTCATTGCATTAGGAGATGAGGTCCAGAGGCTGCTGGTATGAACAGCACTGGAAAGCCGAACCTCCCTCGCTGCCTGGCACACATACACGGCCAGTCTTTCAGCTTTAACTAAACTTCAGCCACCTACAACTTTTATAGTCCGTGCAGGCTGTGGCCTGATCAGCAAAGGGTGAGAGAGGAGACTGTTCAGAGAACCTGCACAGTGGCCCTAGATGCACTCAAGCATGGGAACTACAATCCCCATGATGCTGCGTGACTGTGCATGTGCAGGAAAGGCAAGGTTATCTGCAGAGGGCATGAGCGTTAGCCGATGTGGTGCTTTCTCCATTATCCCCAACCAGCATGACCAGTGATCTGGGTTGATGGGACCTGTAGTACAACCACATCTAGATTGAACCAGATTGGCTATTCCTGGCCTGTACGGGTGACTGTAATTGATGCAAATAAGTATGTAGCAATTGTGGGGAACCTGTCCCTCTAGTCCTCTACATTGCCAGGTTGGCCGGGACTAATGGAGAGTCCAACAACATCTGGAGGGTCATAGGTTCCCCACCTATTGGCATTACCAACCTATACTGGTACCTGCAAGTCACTGAAAGGGTCCTCTTCTTTGGCAGTCCCATAAACATGCCATGGATTGGTTGAATATAGTGGAATGGTGGGAGGATCCAGCTGGGGAACCTCTAAGAAAAGAAAGCTCAGTGCCTGGGAATTGGTGGTGGGAGGGCAATGAATGGTTGCAGGGAGAAGACTGGGAAGAGCGGGTGTTGGAAGCTGGGGAGGCAAGGGGGCTTAGTGAGTTGGGAGAATCTGAATCAAGAAGCAGAGATGAGTCCAGCTGGTGAAGAGTCATGGGTGTCTCCCCCTCGTGCTGCAATTAGTAACCCTCCACGCTGGTCTCCCAGAACCAGAAGAGGCATCAAAAGGGTGGTGGAGGGATTGGCAACATGCAGACACAGTCTCCAATTGCTTGAGGGGAAACCTTGGAGAGGAGGGAATTTAGGCAGCTGTGGGGAGGCAGGGACTTTCAGGCCCAGTAGCTGCTTCATGGTGGCAAGGCCTACCAGAGATGAGTTGCTGTGCTCATTTAGGCCTGACACTCCTGTGCCAATAGTGTTTTTGCTAATAAAGAGTTAACTTCCACTTGCACAGTGTGATTTACTGTTGGCTCGCATCTGACAAAATATCAGAGGGATCCAAGTGTCCTGCCGAATGCTAAAATTCATGGTTATACTTAACTTTTACTGGAGTGCATCTATTGTCTCTTTAGAATATAATAATAATAATATAATAATTTATTATTTATACCCCGCCCATCTGGCTGGGTTTCCCCAGCCACTCTGGGCAGCTTCCAACAGAACACTAAAATACAATAACCTATGAAACATTAAAAGCTTCCCTAAACAGGGCTGCCTTCAGATGTCTTCTAAAAGTTTGGTAGTTATTTTTCTCTTTGACATCTGGGGGGAGGGCGTCCCACAGGGCGGGTGCCACTACTGAGAAGGCCCTCTGCCTGGTTCCCTGTAACTTGGCTTCTCGTAGCGAGGGAACTGCCAGAAGGACCTCGGTGCTGGCTCTCAGTGTCTGGGCAGAATGATGGAGGTGGAGATGCTCCTTCAGGCATACTGGACCAAGGCCATTTAGGGCTTTAAAGGTCAGCACCTTAGATAGACAGAAGCTCCTTAGGGTAGTCCATTTGGATGATAGGACACTGCCGCACCAACTGAGTCTGCCCTCAGCCAGCCCTCACCTGCCTGCCTTCTTAAAACAATTTCAAGGGTGACACTGCTTGTCAGCTTTATTCTCCTCCTCAGTGTTGCCCCTTGTAGAATTCAGCGGGGAGGAGAATTGGAACAAAAGTAGAATTAGCTACCTCTGCCTGTCATTGGTTTCTGGTTCTGCCAATCATTGGTACTGACTGGCCAGGGTAAAGGAGTGTCTGTACTTAGATATTTGTAAATCAGACAGATAATTTGCGGGTGAGAACCCTCTACCAAAGTCTCTAATTGTGGCATATTTATCCATTTTGCCCATGTGACATTGCAGCTCTATGTCCCTAATGCATTGGAGCACTTGACTTCTGGCTCTCTCATATCCTGCCGCTATCAAGATCTGCGGGGAGAATCCCAAGCTTCTTATCTTTTCAAACAGGGAAGCTTTCCAGGTGGAGTGAAAGGTGTCTAAGAGTGTTAAAGGAGCCAGACTGGCCGGGGAAAAAATAAGTTTTAGCCAGTAGTGTATCTTTAGAATCCACAACCGCGCGTTAACGGGAGGTTGTCCAACTTATAAGCGGACAGCTATATGGCCAAATTTTGTGTAGCCGCTATTAGGCGTAGGAAACAAGAGCTTTCCAATGTTAATATGCAGGCGAAGGCAAATACTTAATTTTATGTATGTTGTCTAATTTTAAATTGCTGTTTTGGCCTAATCTGTATTGAAATTGTCCTTTGCTTTTTCCGGTGCTAAGCTTCGCTGACTAGTTGTACGAGTTAATCTGGTCTGTGACCGTTTAATAAAATTTGATTTGATTTGGTACTGACTCTGGCAACTGCCAGCCTACCAGTGCCAATGGGTACCAGCTGCCACTGCTTAGCAGAAAGAAGACGAAGGTAACGATACCAATCTAGATGTTCTCCAAGGACCCTTCCAACTCTGTGATTCCCCTGCCATTCTCAAGCAGGCTAGTAGAAATATTTGCAGGCTAGTAACTTATGTGCTCTTATTTGCAGGGCTGTGCGACATATGGAACTGGTAGTTGTAAAGTAAGGTCAGTTGCAGTTGATCAGTACGAGGTGTACCAAACAGAGCAAAGTGCGCTTTGTTACTTAGCCATCACAGAGGGTTTGTATCTGATTCTCCATAGAGGAGACATAATAGCCATCTTGAGGTATCTAAAGGGCTGTCACATGAACGATAGAGCAAGCATGTTTTCTCCTGTTCTGGAGGATAGGACCTGAAGCAATGGATTCAAGTTACAAGAAAGGAGTTCTTTCTGACAGTAAGTGCTGTTCGACAGTGGAACAGACTCCCACGAGAGGTGGTGGACTCTCCTTCCTTGGAGGTTTTTAAGCAGAGGTTGGATGGCCATCTGTCCTGTGTGTATGATCTAGCTGAGATTCTTGCATTGAACTAGATGGCCCTCATGGTCTCTTCCAACTCTACGATTTGTTGATTCTATGGACATAACAGAGTGCAGTAAATTGCTATTTAAATAGTCTCCAGCACCATTTTAAACACAGGCGGCCCCTTTCTGGTAGCTATGTGTAAAGTATATGCAAACAAACAGTTTTTGGATTGTTTTTTGTTTGTTTAAAGAAGAAAGAAAAAAATTAATGGCATGTGCAAATACACATTTTGAGAGGCCTCTTCCAAAGCAAACTCCTGATTAAGAAGTGCTGTTTGTTATTCTGCTTGTGCAACCTTAAGAGCTCAAGCAAGAAAAAGATTCATCATTTCCAAATTACTGTGGTGTCATGCATACCAATTCTTTTGCTGCGCATGGCACCAGATATCCAGAAAAACTCATCTCCACCCGCCTCAAACCTTCTGTCCCCAACGGAATAGGATTAGCAATTTTTGATGGATGCTGTGATCTTTGTTTTACTGCTTCTTGTCTCCTGATAGATCACGGGTAGCAATTTCTGGCGGAACATATTTCTCCGCAAGAGAGTGGCTTCTCGCTTTGGGGGACATAAATTTGAGCTTCAGTTGTCTACTGCTGCACAAAATGCCAAATGAGATGGCAGATTTCTGGACTGTCCAGCTTCAGGTTTCAAGTGAGATGGGTTTTTAAAGACCCAAGGGCCACATAGTCTTACGGACAACTTCCAGGGGCCACATTCCGGTAGTGAGGAAAATGGATGGAACAAGGGCTGCATTGTGCACCTTTGTAGGCAACATTTAACCATGCAACAGTCAGAAGGTCGCATGCACACACGCACGCACGCACACACACACACCTCCATCCAGGCAAAATCACTTGAGGGTGGGGATCAAGGTTAATGAAGGGTTTTTGCTGAGAGAGTGTGTGTGTGCTCTAGGGGGAATTCGAGGGCCAGAAGGAGGGGCCTCAGTGGTGACATTCACACAGACCTGAGTTTCTCCACCCCTGTAGTAAAACTGCATATATGTGAAACTATCCTTCCTGATGGTTTTCCCCATGCAAAGAACACTTTTAAATGTGGAGGAGCATTCAGAAAGCTAGCACTCCAGTTGCAACCTGAAAGGTACAATCCAATACAAACGGAATCTGTTCCAAAAGTTCCAAAAGTCTGTTTGACTTCCAAAATGTTCAGAAACCAATCAGAAGCTGCAGAAGCCCCATTGGACATTCAGGTTCCAAAGAACGTTCGCAAACCGGAACACTCACTACCGGTTTTCGATCATTTGGGAGCTGGAATGTTTGACTCCCAAGGCGTTAGGGAGCCGGGGTACGACTGTACGTCTGTCACTTAAATTGGTGCCACTTGTGAAAACTGCTGTTCATCATAGCTTCAGGTAGCTACAAATCACAATGGCTTTGCTCTCATACCCTCCAACATTTCTCAGATGAAGATAAGGACATTCTATTCTCCATCAGGAAGCTTCTCCTGTGTTTCATCTCGCCACAAACATATACCTCGTATACACAGATACACCTGTCGCCTTGAGCCAATTACAACCTCTCCGCTGAACCTACCTCAGAGGGTTGTTGTACAGAAGAAATGTGTGAGGGGAAGGGATCACGTGCAACACCTTCTGCAGGTAAATGGAATGAAATAAAATTTTAGCTGCAAAGTGCCTGGAGTCCCTGTCAGGGGAAACGGTGGGATATAACAGCAGCAACCACAACAGTGATGGAAACCATGAGAATGATAAGGAACAAAAAAACCCCAGTAAATCCCGTTGAACTCAATAGGACTTGTTGTTTAGTCATGTCTGACTCTTCGTGACCCCCTGGACCAGAGCATGCCAGGCACTCTTGTCATGCCTCCCACAGTTTGGTCAAACACATGTTCGTAGCTTCGAGAACACTGTCCAGCCATCTCGTCCTCTGTCGTCCCCTTCTCCTTGTGCCCTCCATCTTTCCCAGCATCAGGGTCTTTTTCAGGGAGTCTTCTCTTCTCATGAGGTGGCCAAAGTATTGGAGCCTCAGCTTCACGATCTGTCCTGCCAGTGAGCACTCAGGGCTGATTTCCTTCAGAATGGATAGGTTTGATCTTCTTGCAGTCCATGGGACTCTCAAGATTCTCCTCCAGCACCATAATTCAAAAGCATCAATTCTTCGGCGATCAGCCTTCTTTATGGTCCAGCTCTCACTTCCATACATCACTACTTGGAAAACCATAGCTTTAACTATACGGACCTTTGTGGGCAAGGTGATGTCTCTGCTTTTCCAGATGCTGCCTAGGTTTGTCATTGCTTTTCTCCCAAGAAGCAGGTGTCTTTTAATTTCGTGACTGCTGTCACCATCTGCAGTGATCATGGAACCCAAGAAAGTAAAATCTCTCACTGCCTCCATTTCTTCCCCTTCTATTTGCCAGGAGGTGATGGGACCAGTGGCCATGATCTTAGGGTTTGTTTGTTTTTTAATGTTGATGAGACTTAGTTCCAAGTAAAAAATGTTTTGGATTGGAGTGTAAGGTTGCCCAGTCTTGACCCAGTTACCTGGGAGTAAGCTCCACGAAATACAGTGGGGCTTACTTCTCAGTAGACAGTGTAAGGCTCCATTTACCAAAAAAAAAAAAAAAAAAGGAGGGGGGAAGGAATAAACACTCCACACATTTCCTAAGGAATGAAGCATTGCAATTCATTTAAAGTGCACTGGTAACCTTTTCCTTCAAGATTATAAGGAGGGCTTTGTATGCCAGTGTCGCCATCTCCTTCATTTGGTGCAGGTATCTTATTTTCAGTATAAACAGGACTCTGTTTTTGCGCTTTCAATTGTTCTCTGAGATGTGGAGGTGAGGTAAAAGGAAAAACCCGGGCATTCCAGGATCAAATCAGAAACTGGGACAGCTTCTGGAATCCAGGGACTCTCCCTGGAAAATCAGGACTTGTGTCCTGCCTTCGCTGTCAGAAGCAGTACTTCTGTTTGTTTGTTTTTTATAAATTTTTATTAGATTTTCCACAATGATAACAAAACCACAAAGCAGAATGATACACACACAAAAAGAAAGAAGAAAAAAGAAAGAAAGAAAGAAAGAAAGAAAGAAAGAAAGAAAGAGGAACAGTAAACAGATAAAGAATAACAACAAACTTAATTATTCACAAATCCAAACTTTTAAACATCTTGGTTGGCTTCCTCAAGTCCCTCCCTTCTGAGTTTCCTTGTAGTTAAAAGTAACAGCTTTCCAATATCATTATTGATATTGGAGCAGATCATTAAGCAAACAGTCTGTGAGCACCTAGAAAGGAATGCTGTGATCACCAATAGTCAGCATGGATTTCTGAAAAATAAGTCATGTCAGACTAACGTGATCTCATTTTTTGACAGAATTACAAGCCTGGTAGATGAAGGGAACACAGTGGATGTAGCCTACCTTGATTTCAGCAAGGCATTTGACAAGGTGCCCCATGATATTCTTGTAAAGAAGCTGGTAAAATGCGGTCTTGACTCTGCTACCACTCAGTGGATTTGTAACTGGCTGACTGACCGAACCCAAAGGGTGCTCATCAATGGTTCCTCTTCATCCTGGAGAAGAGTGACTAGTGGGGTGCCGCAGGGTTCTGTCTTGGGCCCGGTCTTATTCAACATCTTTATCAAACGACTTGGAGGATGGACTCAAGGGCATCCTGATCAAATTTGCAGATGACACCAAACTGGGAGGGGTGGCTAACATCCCAGAGGACAGGATCACACTTCAAAACGACCTTGACAGATTAGAGAACTGGGCAAAAACAAACAAGATGAACTTTAACAGGGAGAAATGTAAAGTATTGCACTTGGGCAAAAAAAATGAGAGGCACAAATACAAGATGGGTGACACCTGGCTTGAGAGCGGTACATGTGAAAAGGATCTAGGAGTCTTGGTTGACCACAAACTTGACATGAGCCAACAGTGTGACGCGGCAGCTAAAAAAGCCAATGCAATTCTGGGCTGCATCAATAGGAGTATAGCATCTAGATCAAGGGAAGTAATAGTGCCACTGTATTCTGCTCTGGTCAGACCTCACCTGGAGTACTGTGTCCAGTTCTGGGCACCACAGTTCAAGAAGGACACTGACAAACTGGAACGTGTCCAGAGGAGGGCAACCAAAATGGTCAAAGGCCTGGAAACGATGCCTTATGAGGAATGGCTAAGGGAGCTGGGCATGTTTAGCCTGGAGAAGAGGAGGTTAAGGGGTGATATGATAGCCATGTTCAAATATATAAAAGGATGTCACATAGAGGAGGGAGAAAGGTTGTTTTCTGCTGCTCCAGAGAAGCGGACACGGAGCAATGGATCCAAGCTACAAGAAAGAAGATTCCACCTAAACATTAGGAAGAACTTCCTGACAGTAAGAGCTGTTCGACAGTGGAATTTGCTGCCAAGGAGTGTGGTGGAGTCTCCTACTTTGGAGGTCTTTAAGCAGAGGCTTGACAACCATATGTCAGGAGTGCTCTGATGGTGCTTCCTGCTTGGCAGGGGGTTGGACTCGATGGCCCTTGTGGTCTCCTCCAACTCTATGATTCTATGATTCTATGATTATTAAACTAAAGCAGTTTCCAATTATAGTCCATCTTATTCACTTTTCTTAACATTCTAAATCCCATTTATTTAATTATAACTGAGTTTAATCCTAGGCCTATTTGGCTTTTCCCCAAGTAATTTCTATTTTTTTATATTACAATGTTTATTCAGATAGTCCTTAAACTTCTTCCAGTCCTCTTGAAACTCCTCTTCTTTCTGGTTGCGGATTCTTCCAGTCAGGTCAGCTAGCTCCGAAAAGTCCCATCATCTTCATCTGCCAATCTTCCACTGTTGGTAGTTCTTGTGCTTTCCAATTTTTAGCAAGTAATATTCGGGCGGCCATTGTGGCATACAAAAATAATTTAACATCTTTCTTGGGCAATTCCAACAGAAGCAGTACTTCTGAATATTAGTTACTGGAAATCACAAGTGAAGAGAACAGGCCCCGCTTGCTGGCTCCCCATAGGCAACTTCTTGGCCTCTGCGATAACAGGATGCTGGGTTAGAATGGGATTTTCGCCTGATTCCCTTGTACCAGAGAACAGAAGCAGAGATGCGGGGCTGCTGCATTCTTGGGGCAGGCCACATGGGGTTAGCATGCACTTCCAGCCAGAGCTGCTGTTCTTGGCACCAGATGAGTGCTTTCAATTCCAATGATTTCTGCTACACAGGTTTCTGAGGGCTGCTTTGCCGTGTTCCCCACTAACACACATCTCATACTGGCTTTCAGACCGAGGTTGATGCCCTGGCAGCTGTGCCGACTTCACGTCTGTTGTTCCTTTCCTGACGCCTGGCCAAATTATATTTGGAAGCCTTTTTTAATTTCTCTGCGGATTGGCCTGGCGTGCGCGGTTTGATTGGCCCACACCACCACCACCTCCAGACGCACTGTGGACTACCGAAAGGCGCTGTAAATCTCCAAGACACATTTTTCCCAGGCCGCAGAGTTCACAAATGGAAGATGCTTGCATTTTATTGTTCCAGATCTGGAAGAAAACGAGCAATCTAACATCTCTATGGGCACCCGCTCCTCCTTTCCAATCTCCCACTGACAGCATGGTGAAGTACAGTACAGAACAAGATTTATGCTGTTGCTGCTGCAACAATGTCGATGGCTGCTTTTTACGGGAATAAAGGGACTGTGTTTCCAAGGCAATAAGAAAACACCAGAAGTCTGCAGGCAGAAGACCGGCTAGCTGGTCCTCCAAATCGAGATGTGGAATTCAGCTCAACCTCTCTTATTAACCCCTGCTTTCCTTCTGTTCCATGTCAGGGGTCAGTATCTTTGGGAAGGTGCTGCAGCAGCAAGACTGGTGACTGGGAGTGACCACCCAGACGATATAACACCGGTCCTGAAAGACCTACATTGGCTCCCAGTATGTTTCCAAGCACAATTCAAAGTGTTGGTGCTGACTTTTAAAGCCCTAAACGGCCTTGGTCCAGTATACCTGAAGGAGTGTCTCCACCCCCATTGTTCAGCTCAGACACTGGGGTCCAGCTCCAAGGGCCTTCTACTGGTTCCCTCACTGTGAGAAGTGAGGTTACAGGGAACCAGGCAGAGGGCCTTCTCAGTAGTGGCGCCCGCCCTGTGGAACACCCTCCCATCAGATGTCAAGGAAATAAACAACTATCTGACTTTTAGAAGGCATTTAAAGGCAGCCCTGTTTAGGGAAGTTTCTAATGTTTGATATTTTATCATGTTTTTAATATTCTGTTGGGAGCCACCCAAAATGGCTAGGGAGGCCCAGCCAGATTCACCACTGTTAAAGTTTCTTTCTATAGGCCAGTCAAACTGACAATCTCCCCTTCCCTCACAGAAGCTGAACAGCAGATATTTGCTCCTTCCCAAGTGGCTGATGAGACTGCTCATACATCATGTCAGCTGAACCAATTGATACCAGGAGCTTCAACAATAGCCATCTCTCATGGATGCTTGAGTTGAGATTCTTCCATTGCAGGGGGATTGGACTAGATGACCCTAGATGATGTTGCTTGCAAAGATGTGTGGGTCAGGCACAACTGTATGCAAAAATAAATAAATGAGTATATGCGGAAAAATCCACACTAAAATGCTGGCACTAAAAATAATAAAAATAAGTAAAAGGTTGCAAACTGATCCAGAAATGTGGAAAACTAAATTTAAGATTAGGAAAAGATAGAGTGAGAAATTAAATTGAGGGCTTTGTCCAGTCCTAGATCACACTTTAAACGTTGGCACTAAGATGTTCATTTGAAGGCAGATCTCCATTAACTCTGTGCCAGATCATGCCAAGTTGGATTCAGAGAACATGTGCACAAGGACTGCACACCTGGAATGCACAGAGCCTGTTTCTTATATTTTTATTCCTGTTATCTGCTTTGGAAAATGAAGCTTGTCTGAAAGTAGGATGAAATACAGTGAATAAGAAATAAATAACTGCGTGTTCCATTACACAAATTGCATGTTTACAGCCTATGCTTTTACTATCTTGGTTGCAGCTGATACTGATATTAGAATGTGGGGTTTTTTTGTGTCAGTGCACTTACTGTATTTTAAAACCTGTGTGTTGTTTTTATTTTGGCATACCCCACTCCAAGCTTATGGAGAGGAAGGTTAAATACATGACACGTGAGTAAATAAATGATGGAAATTCTGCGGAATTGTGGATGAGCTAGAGGTTAGGCTGAAATTTTCAGTGCATCCTAAAGAGGCAAGCCTTTCATGTTAAGATTCGGCTGAAAACGGCTTGCCTCTTCAGCAGTGCATGGGATTGCAGAGGAAATTTCAAAGATGATCCCTACTGTATACAACCAACTTCCCCATGTACAAATGTAGCTTTGCTGAATTATGGCCCTAGAAGAGAATTGTAGCACCTGAAGCTTAATTCAGATGTGGACCAGGTGTTTGTTCTTTTTGTGTCACTGCACTGACACAATAACTATGACTCAGTATACCGTCAATGCTTCTGTGTTTTTACAATTTGATTTACATTGGGGGGGGGGGGGTTATACAATAACTCAGACTACAGCAGCATTCTCTGTATCATAAGATTATATTATGGGTCTCCAAAGCTAAGTGTTCGTGTGTTCTGGAAAATTTATACCCTGTCTTGCATAATGAATGCTCTCAATGATGCTTTCGGCCTTACAATATCCCAGTGTTTAGGGGGGGAAACATTATCCGTCATACTGTGCCACAACGCTACATTATTAAAAGGATTGTCTTTTGCAGCTGCAGATTATTTATTCCTAAAATTCTTGGATTGCCTGGGATCTGTAATGAGAATGGAATATGATACTGGTTCCTCCCCCCCTTTTTTTAAAGGAAGCTGCCCTGTATCAGGTACCCTAGCCCTATCAGAAAATGCTTGTATATTCACTGTTCTGTGTTGATAGCTTCCCATCATATTTACAGCAATTTCACCACTCACATGTTCTGAATACTTTTAAAATTATTTATTGTTATTTCTTATCGTCTTATTATTTAATACATCATCACCATCATCATTTAGATTTATATCTTGCTTTTTGACAAGATACCTCGAAACAACTAGCAACGTTTATAAAATGTTGTTCCCCGGACTAGACTTCTTGCTGCCCTGGGCTCTTCTGGGAAGATGTACAGGATATATATTAATGAAACAAACAAACAAAAAGGGTATGTGTAAGGATATCAGGGGGTTACTCGAGAGCAATCAGGCAAATGCCTCCCTGGTCGGCTGCAAAGCCTCGTTATTGGTGCCAAAAAAACCTTCACCATGCAGAGTGCCACTATTCCGTGGCTGGCTCATTCACTGGCAGAATCTGTGAGTGGGCAGTCCCTAAACCTTCCCCAGCAGAGTAGTTTCTTGACGCCAGGTCTGCGCTTCCCCTCTCTGTGCGGAAGCCTACTGCACAGGGAGGGCGTGGGTAACGGAGGACCTCTCTCCTCCCCACTTTGCCCAGGCAAGGTGTCCTGGCACAGCCTCGCCTCCCCCGAGCCCGGCAGCTCCTCTCCACTGGAGGCATGGTTACAGTGGCGTAGCGTGGGGGGTGCAGGGGGGCTGGCCGCACCGGGCGCAACTTCGGGGGGGGCGCATTCGCACTCACAGCTCTCTGCCCCTATCTGGCTCACTCACTCCAAGCCACCGGGTCGCCGCCCACTGTGGAGGGGGGGGTGCCAGGCATGCGGTGCGGTGCGGAGAGAGAGCGAGGGACTATCGGGTTAGGGGGCGCAAATTACTTGCCTTGCCCCGGGTGCTGACAACCCACGCTACGCCACTGCCTGGTTACTCTCCTCCGCTGAGGAGGTGCTGCTTCCCACGATCTTTGGGGGCTCTCTGTAATCCATCCGGCTTTTCCCCTCTCGCCCCTGAGCCGATGGCAGTTCTCTGACAGTATGCAACAAACAAACAAACAAACAAACAAACAAACAAACAAACAAACAACCCTGCATGTTCACAAAACAGAACCACCTGACGCCCTGTAGCAGAAACCAGCATTCAATGTTTCTCTCCGCGGAGTGGTTGCTGCAAATTCAATCTGATGTGACCTTTGCTCTCTTCTTTCTGCTCACGGAAAAGTGGAGGTGGGAGAGGGATTGGAATGGAGTGTCCCTGGCATGGACTGCCCTGCACCCTGAATAAGTGCACTCCACAGTTCCTACTTATTGTGGGATGTAATCCATTGGTACAGTCAAATGCTACATTCCTCATTTCCCTAGAGTGGACACAGGCAGGGGGACATCCAGTCAGGGTAACTTCCTCTTCCACTGGTCTGGAGCTTCTTCCCCCTGCATGTGATCTGGGAGATGGGCATGGCTCTGGCTGACTCCATAAAAGAGCCATGTCACGCAGCCATTTTCTCACTTGCAGTTTTGTCTCTTGTTTGTCTTAATACTGCTGTTATCTTGTTCTTACCTTTTGCTGCCATGCTGCTCTCCTGCAGCCATTTTGTTCTCTTAATGTAATTTTGCTGTCTGCTGGCTCTCAGCCAGCAGCACATGAGTTTAGTCTCCACATGAGATGAACTCACAGTTTCTTTGTGTAACTACTAAGTAAGGCCTGCCTTTCAGGGATCAAATAGTGAACTGAAATGTGAGTAAGCTTTTTGTTTACTCAGAAAGACTCTTGTGTCTTTATTCTTTTAAGAGGGATCAAAGGGGACACGAGGAAAGAAACTTAACTAAGAGATTCAAACGAATCTGCAAACTAGCTTCTAGCTACATTGAGGGGAATCTGCTCTGCTACATCACTTACTAGCGTGAGTGAAGGAAGGATAATACTTATTCAATAGATCCTTTCCTACTATCCTTAACATTCACACACTTATTATGTTGTGGATCCCCCTTACATGACCTTAATCCCTAATTCCATTTTAATTCAGAGATGTTTTCTGCCAGATGCCTCACGTCAGCTGTGCCTCAACTCCACACTGAAGGGCACTGGAAGAAGAAGAAGAGTTTGGATTTGATATCCCGCTTTATCACTACCCAAAGGAGTCTCAAAGCGGCCAACAATCTCCTTTCCCTTCCTCCCCCACAACAAACACTCTGTGAGGTGAGTGGGGCTGAGAGACTTCAGAGAAGTGTGACTAGCCCAAGATCACCCAGCAGCTGCTTGTGGAGGAGCGGAGAAGTGAACCCGGTTCACCAGATTACGAGTCCACCGCTCTTAACCACTACACCACACTGGCTCTGGAAGAAAAACACAGAGGAGACCTCATCTCCAAGGACATCTATCTACCCGGGCTATTTCAATAAGGAGTTCTTCTGACTGGTATCAGCTGTTTTGCCAAAGTGTCTTCATTGCTCCGTAACCAGAGACAACGAGGGGCTCTTTTCTGTATGGGTGTGCGTGCGTGCAGTTTCTGTCAAAATGATTCTTTCAGCCGGTGGCACTAGATGAGTTAATTATGACTTCTTAATTTCAAGAGACAAAGCATCAATTGCGATCATACAAACAGCCATCACCGCGGCGTCTTCGGCTTATGATTACCAGTTGCCTTGTCAAAACTCGGCGTTTAATAAAGATTCATGGAAACGAGATAAGGAGAAAACAATAATGAGTCACTTCTCGCCAGGCGTATTAAGCAAAACTTGTATGTTGCTTCTAGGCAAATGTGGAAATTAGAGACTTTGCTGTGGTCTAGCAGATTATGCTATTTTTGGATGGAGATCAGCAGATGTCTGCATCGACCAATCGGAAAGCCAGACGCCATTGGTTAATTAAAATGTTACTGACAGCAAGGACCCGTTGAATTCCTTTAATTTGTCGATGGAAACGACAAAGGGCTTGTCAAGTGTTGTGTCAGCTTGGGGGAGGGCAGTGAAGTTCAGAGTCTCAAAGGACACATCTCTGGTTTGATGCAAAAGCCTGTGTCATCCAGGCAGGAGAACGAGAGACAATTCAAGAACATGAGAAGGATGCCCATGAGAAAGCAAAACAGAAGTACCATCATTTTGATGGCAGTGGAAATCACCCTTTGCACAATGGAACTTCCACACTGAGAGCCAGTGTGGTGAAGTAGTTAAGAGCGGTGGACTTGTAATCTGGTGAACCGGGTTCGCTTCCCTGCTCCTCCACATGCAGCTGCTGGGTGACCTTGGGCTAGTCGCACTTCTCTGAAGTCTCTCAGCCCAACTCACCTCACAGAGTGTGTTTTTGTGGGGGAGGAAGGGAAAGGAGAATGTTAGCCGCTTTGAGACTCCTTCAGGTAGTGATAAAGCAGGATATCAAATCCAAACTCTTCTTCTGCTTCTCTCCTCTTCCTGGGTGCATTCAATCATCACCCCCAATTGTTCTGTAGGGTTGGCAGAAAACCCAAAACAAATTAGACACAGGTGTGGGGGGGAGGGGTGTAGAGAGAGGAGGAGGAGGAGGAATGCCATTGTACAACCAAAAGTCCTTGCCCTATCACAATCACTTTGTTGGTTACTGATGGTTATCATTATTTCATTTATGAATTGCTTCTTATAAAGCCTCTCAGAGCAACTCCACACTAAAACATTCATTTCATTTTATTTTTAACAAAATGTATCTACTACTTGATTTTAGTGAAACAAATCCAGTTACAATTCCAATGCAGAAACAGAATGCAATAAAAATATCTGCTTAGAAGGCTGCTTGAAATGCTTGTTTTGAATTTTATATTAATGTTTGTTTAATTAAAAAAACACACACACACACCAGAGTACATCAGCTGCAGCTTCTGAACTCAAGGGCAGCCCCACACTGAGGGCATTACAGGAGTCTAGAGGTTACCAACAGTGTGACACGGCAGCTAAAAAAGCCAATGCAATTCTGGGCCTCATCAATAGGAGTATAGCATCTAGATCAAGGGAAGTAATAGTGCCACTGTATTCTGCTCTGGTCAGACCTCACCTGGAGTACTGTGTCCAGTTCTGGGCACCACAGTTCAAGAAGGACACTGACAAACTGGAACGTGTCCAGAGGAGGGCAACCAAAATGGTCAAAGGCCTGGAAATGATGCCTTATGAGGAACGGCTAAGGGAGCTGGGCATGTTTAGCCTGGAGAAGAGGAGGTTAAGGGGTGATATGATAGCCATGTTCAAATATATAAAAGGATGTCACATAGAGGAGGGAGAAAGGTTGTTTTCTGCTGCTCCAGAGAAGCGGACACGGAGCAATGGATCCAAGCTACAAGAAAGAAGATTCCACCTAAACATTAGGAAGAACTTCCTGACAGTAAGAGCTGTTCGACAGTGGAATTTGCTGCCAAGGAGTGTGGTGGAGTCTCCTACTTTGGAGGTCTTTAAGCAGAGGCTTGACAACCATATGTCAGGCGTGCTCTGATGGTGTTTCCTGCTTGGCAGGGGGTTGGTCTCGATGGCCCTTGTGGTCCCTTCCAACTCTATGATTCTATGATTCTATGATTTTATGATTCTATGATTCTACCAGTATGTGAGTCACGCACTTATATATGCACAAACGCACACCTGCGGTCCTTAGAAGATATGTCTCACACAAGTGATGGTGGCATTTGTGCTCACTTTCTGCAACGTCATCGTTTTGGGTTGCAGCACAGGTTTCGACCGCTAGATGCCCCTCTTTGCTGCACAGCCCCCCTCACTGTGTCTTCCTCGCTTGACAAAGGATGACAAGCTAATCTTCCGTTTAGGTGGATGATAATTAGTTTGTATTCCTGCTAGAGTTGAGCCGAAACTAATCTTACAAGTTTGCAGGCTCGTTCTCTGTCTGCAAAGTTATGCCTTGTGTTTGTGTGTGTGAAATATACTCCGAGTCGCAAAGTGATTCCATGCTCTTTATTCAGCTCATAGTGGTGAGGAGGAATGAATGAATGTCCCCTCACAGTATCTGGTTTATATACATTATTTACACAATGGGCTGCACATGATTGGCTAATTCCGGAATTCTTCTGTAAGCCAATCAGGTTGTGGATTCACTTCTATCCGGAGCAGGATTGGGTGGTTCCTGCCAACCAATCATACTGCTGCATTGTTCTAGGACCAATCAGACTGCTGCATTCTGAATCTTATTGTTCTAGGACCAATCAGACTGCTGCAGTTTGGATCCTCAGTACATAACAGTGTGTGTTTGTGTGTAAACACACACACAGAGGGGCGTAGTGTGGGGAGGACCACAGCCCTGGGTGCAGGTTTTTAAAAGTGCATGAAGGGGTGCCTCCACAACAGGCTCCCTCCCTCACTGAGCCATGCCTAGGCTGGGTCTTCAGGCAGGGAGGGACAGAGGGGAGGGCTCCACCACCGCAACCTGCCAAAGAGAGATGAGCGCCTCTTGCAGCCTGCCACCTCCTTTGTGAACAGGGTGTCAAAGTATTGCAGCCAGATCCTGCTTGCATGCTTCCCACAAACATCTGGTTGGCCACCATGAGGGAAGGATGCTGCACTAAATGGACAGATCCAGCAGCTCTCTTATTATATCCTTATGGATAAATCTTTATACAGTGGTACCTCGGGTTAAGTACTTAATTCGTTCCGGATGTCCGTTCTTAACCTGAAACTGTTCTTAACCTGAAGCACCACTTTAGCTAATGGGGCCTCCCACTGCTGCTGCGCCACCAGAGCACGATTTCTGTTCTCATCCTGAAGCAAAGTTCTTAACCTGAAGCACTATTTCTGGATTAGCGGAGTCTGTAACCTGAAGCGTCTGTAACCCGAGGTACCACTGTAATACAAATACTTTCAAGGTGGCACGGGGCGTGTGTGTGTTGTGCAGGTTTTGAAACTGTCCCCTTGGGCTTGTCTTACTTACATTCATCTGTTTTTCTCTAAATCCAAAGTGCCAAACCATATATATCTACATGAAGGGTCCTCACCTTCACGAAAGAAATGTACTTTGCACGTGGCCACGGGATGCTTGCTCTTGGTCCTTTAGAAACAACTGCTCAGCTGCTCGAAGGAAAGGAACTCCACCCCTGCTCAGAGGTACCCAAGTGAAACTGCTAAATACGTCAAAATAAAAAAAAAAAAACACGATGGAATCTAGGGACTTAAGAACTGGGCAGCTCTACGCTGCACAGAAATGAAAAGGAGATTCTGACTAAATATCAGGAAGAACGTTCTGAATGTAAGAGCTGATCGACAGTGGAATGGTCTCCCTCCGGAGGTGGTGGACTCTCCTTCCTTGAAGGTTTTTAAGCAGAGGTTGGATGGCCATCCATCATGGATGCTTTCGCTGAGATTCCTGCATTGGAGGGGGTTGGACTGGATGGCCTTTGGGGTCCCTTCCGACTTCTATGATTCTATGAAATGTCAAGGAAGATAAAGCCATTAGCCCTCCGG